>NW_027423731.1:72500-175325 GCF_013202065.1 Cotesia typhae | reverse complement strand
AAAAGTTTAAATCAAAAAATAAATATGTTTTTTTATTGATTTTTCATTAACAGTTAAAATAATTTTTAAAAGCAATAATAATAAATCTATTGGAAAAACGAGTTTTAATTAATAATTAAATAATTAGTAAAAATTATTAATTGATACAAGTATAATAAATAACTTAATTCTTAACTAATGATTTAAATAACCTCAATTGAAAGTTGCATTTCCATTTGATAATTAAAAAGCTTGTCATTTAATTTAATATATCAATTGATTTAAATCTTGATTTTTTGTTATCTGAAAATTTTTAGCTATTGACATTGATTATTTTAAAAGATAACTGAGATAATTGCGAATTAATAAAAAAAATGATTTATTTTTCGCAAGTCTGATTTACATTGAATTTTTTTTTACAGAAGAGAAACTAGATGATGATGAAGTGGAAGCAGCTGATGAGTTAGCACCTATTATTGAAGCTCATGAAGTGTTTGATTTCGGTAAATTCAAATCTCATAAAATTAATTTTTTTATGAGAATTATTTCAAAGGATTTATATTTTTTATTTATTTAATAATTATTAAATAATTATAATTACCAATAACAAATATTAAAAATTTATTTAATAATTATTTTCAATTTATATTTTTTGTATAGATTCTATGAAAGAATATATCAAAAAGAAAATTGACGATCAGACTACAACATTGCGCCGTTATCTTACGAATGAAAAAAAGCCTTCAGTATGATATAAAGAAATATTTTGAGGAAATAAAAATACTCTTGTCGCCAATACTTCTTCAAGACCTCCGGAAAAGTCTTTCCACGGCCACTTCAAGCCTAGATGTATCACTTCCTTTGAAGACACTGGAAGAATTTCAAGAATTCGATGAGGAATTAAAAATATCGAGTCAAAAAAAAAGTGTTGGTATTTGTATTTATTGTAAGTGTTGGTAAGGTAAGTGTTTGAATTTATATTCTGAGGGCTCTTACTATTTGCTTTTACTTATATTTTATATTTCTAGATTGTATTGTTTCGGGTTAACGTTTACGGGGAAACTACTGTTAAGAGCTGCATTAATAAGATGGCGTCTGCTATTTTTAACCAAGAATATTGAAAAATTTTACTCTGGTACAGGAAAAATTGTAAAAGGTGTCGGCAGAATTAAATTTTTAGTAACACCGAAACTTTCAAATGCATGAAAGGTATTGAGAAAATCTTTTTATTTTAATTTTATTTGAATGGTTTAGAGTTAAAAGAGTGTTTGTTACAGAAAATTTTTTTTCTTTTTAGAGAACATTTTTTTAGCTTAAAATTTATTTTAAAGTTTGATTTTCGTTTTGCATATGTCATGAAAAAATTACTTCTTACTTTTCACTTGATGCTTTTACTCTTTTAATTCTAACCCGTCAATTATTAAATATTTGTCATAAATAAAATTTTGATTATAATTTATTTTGCATATTCCAGAAGTTGTGAGTGAAAAAATTTGGAAACTCCGAAGAATGTAAAAAACTTCGCGGGGAAAGTTGGCCGATGGCTTTCAGGTTGCGGGGACCGAGAGAACGGGAGGAAACAACGATCTCTATCGGTTTAATAATAAAAATACGGTAACTACCTGTAAAAATTTCCATGATTTATAAAGCAAATAAATCTACCTATTAATAATAATAATTCAATTGGTTTTGAATAATTTTTTGTAATTAATCCATTGCTGGTTGTCAATAACGGCCCAGTAACTTTGTTTCAGTCGGCCGGCAGTTAGTTGTCATCAATGGGTGGATGATTCTCGCCATACTCAGGCCATTGCTGGTTGCCATTAATGGCGGTAACTTTGTTTCAGTCGGCCGGCAGTTGGTTGCCATCAATGGGTTGATGATTCTCGCCATACTCGGGCCATTTCTGGTTGCCATTAACGGCCCAGTAACTTTTTACGATTGTTGGCTGATAGTCAGTTGCCATTAATAGGCCAATAACTTTTTTCTGGAATTGGCCGATAGTCAGTCGCCAGTATCGGCCCGAGGTTATCATCCAGCTGCTAACCGTTCATGGGCCGTTAATGGTTGCCATTGCTCGCCCATTAACGAGCATCTCGGGCGCAGCAATGGGCCATTAAAGGCCCCTGTTTCCAAACTTCGTATGGGTAGAGCATACCTGCGCACTTCGCGCTCGAGGCATGCATAAAAAATAAAATAATAATAATAATAATAATAATAATAATAATAATAATAATAATAATAAATATTATTGTTATATAGAGTAAGGTTTAAACAGACCGCGCAATGAATAAAAATATCGCGCATGCGCAATAAGAACCTTTTTGAAAATCACATATGTGTGTGCAGTTATAGTAAAAAAAATTCAAAAATTATAAAAGAAAATTCGATCAAAAAAACGTTTTCTCGTAATTGAACAAAGAATATTTATTAAAGATTGAAAAAAAATCCCGTAGATATTATTATATTAAGAGCCACGTCTGTTTAAAATTTTAAAACTATTTTTTTAAGAACAAACAACGAACAAACGATAAATTTGCCGGGTCTATTACGAACAAATGCAGAACAAATAATTTAACAAAAAGAGTTTAAAAAATGTATTCATTTCTACTAACTTAAAGAGCTCTCTGCTGTATTATTACTTAAAAAACCAAACTCAGCCCCCGAAAGATTTAGTGCATAATGACGTCATCCAATGTGAAATGATTAACTGTCAGTCACATTTTTTTAATAATGACATAATGACAACAGGTGCCGCGGTCAACAGATTATGACATTTTTTTCTCAGTGACGCCTTTGTTATTATTATTATTTCTTGTCATTTAATATATCGGCGGATTGCAGTAACATGTAAGTACTTTTTATTTACGTAATTAATCTTAATAATATAATTTAAATATTTTTCTAACAATATAGTCATAAAAAAAATATATAAATTGGTTCCATATATCAAATAATTAAATTTTAATAGTGGAACTTATTCCTATTTGTTTCCGATTACTTTACATTACGGTTAGGTTTTTATTTTCAATTATTATGTTTACGTAAAATTATTGAGTTTCTCAAATTTCATTTACGTTATAAATAGAATAACAATGTGTGATTTTCCCTTTTATTACAGCTTAATATCCAAACAATGGCCAGTGACAGAGGTAAATAAGCATAAAAAAAGTAAAATGATGAAAAACACATATTAATTTAATTAAAATTCTTTATTTCAGAAGAATTCAATCGAAATCTCGAGGAGGCGAGAGAAGCAGCGTAGCGTGCTGCTGACCACTATTATTTATTGGTCCAACAGATGAACGGTCAACGTTCATCTCTCGGACGAATAAATATCAATCAGCAGCAACTGGTGCCGGAAATGCAGCTGATTCGGCTACCACCGCCGCCACCACCAGCTGGAGAACACCAGCCGCAACAACAACAACAACAGCAGCTGCTACTGTTGCCGGAAATGCCGCAACAGCCGCCTCAAACTACTCGTATGTTTTTTTATTAAGAATTCGCATTGAATATTATTAAATTAAATTTTTCAATTTAAACATATATAATAATTAATTTTTATTTTTACAGCCCGCCATCTTTCAGCTGGAAAACAGCGAGAAATGAAGCATGGGGGAGGCAGGAAAGGGCGTGGCTGGGCAAATCGGCGGGGACAAGGGCGTGGTCAGGGTCGACCGTACCCCAGGGGGCGGGGGAAACCGTCCCGTTATTAATTATAATTATTCTTGAAGATAATTATATTTATTAATATAATAATTATTAATAATAATTATATTTTTGCCCTCCGGGCGAAAAAGTGGCAACTTTCATCCCGCTGCGCTAAACAAAGTTGTGCCGCTTTCGGGTTTCGTCGGACAAAATTAGTATATTACACCCCTTGGGAAGGAAACTAAGAAAAAGCCTCAGATCACATGTAATTGTTGGCCGAGGCGAAGCCGAGGTCAGCAAACATGTGATCTGAGGTTTTATTTTTACTTCCTAAGGGCTTTATACTATTTTTTTGTCCAACGAAGGCGGAAAGTGGCAATTTGGTTTACCGCAGTGGGACGAAAGTTGCCACTTTCCGCCAGGAGGGCAAAAAAATAGTATACAGCCCTTAAGAAGTAAAAAAGTAAACCTCAGATCACATATTTGTTGATCTCGGCTCCGCCTCGGCCAACAACACATGTGTTCTGAGGTTTTCCTTATTTTTCTTACCAAGGAGTGTAATATACTATTATAAATATAATTATTATTGATGATAATTATATAATAGATTTAATTATCACTTCTACTATTATAATAATAATAATATTATATATTATTATTATTATCATTATTATCATTATCATTATTATTATCATTATTATTATTAATATAACTATCATTTGTATTATTATTAGGGTGATTCAAAAAAAAAGAATATTTTTTTTTCGTTTGGTACTCTGAAAAATAGGTTCCTAGACACCTCTAAGAAAGCCTCTCCAAGCATGAGTTCTTAATTGTAACGGGAAGGTCCTCCTTCTTACAGTTTTCTATTTTTTCTTATTATCAGATAGAAAAATTTATATCTCGCTTCCAACTACTTGAAAAAAATATCTTGTTCCTCAGATTTTGTAGGAAATTGAATGCTCTACAAAAAAAGGTCTCTTACGATTTTTTCGTAAACCCAACCGTTTAAAAGATATTAACGGTTAAAGTTTGATTATTTTTGGGAAAATTTTTTTATTTCTTATGAATTTTATAACTCAATGAAAAAAAATCATTATGAATGATGAAACTCATAGTTTTGTAGAAAATTTACTGCTCTATAAAAAATGGTCTCTTATGATTTTTCGATCAAGTTGAGCGTTTACGAGATATTCATCGTCAAACATCAATGCATATCAATTTTTCTAGTTTTTTGATCAATAATTCGAAAAAATTTCAATTTATTCTGTGAGTTTCAAGGAAATTTAGACAAATTTGAGTTTTTATTATAAAAGCAACTCCTATAGATGTTTTCTGTTCAAAAAATTCATTTGAAAGTTTTTTATTCTAATAATATTTTTTTTAAATTTTATCTTTAATAATTTAAAATCTTAATCGCGTTGTCATTTATTATTATGAAATTTGTTCAGTGCGTATTTTTTAAATTGTTTTTCACAAAATATACATAAAATTTTCGTTCGAGGGGATTTTTGTTTTGAATTCCATTTCTTCTTCTGTTTGTCTTCTGAAACTAACGCCATCTATGTTTTTTACTCTCAACTATCTTCAGTATCTACCCATTTAATACCGTATTTTCAGTGTTCCTAAAACTGATCATCTTGAATACGTAATAAAATAATTCATTTTAAATAAGTCTTATAATCATCACATAAATTTATTTATCATCAATTAACCTACAATGAATAAAGAAATACGTTTTATCGGAATACCTCTACAAAGAATTTCGGAACGTAAGTTACCAAAAAGTGAAAGAGGTTATGCGTGTGTTTTTTCTACCAACTTAAAAATTTTAAAGTATTCAATCAAACAAAGTGCTAAAAATTTAGTTGACCAAGTTATTGAACTGTGGAGAAAAAAATCAGATTCCAACTAGTGGAGCTCCTAATGCAGTCAAAAAAATTTCTTCGCTATCACAGTCAATGGTTAAAAATTACAAAAAAATTTCGATAAAAAGAATTCAGCGCAAAACCAAAAGGAAATGAAATTTCAGACTGATCTTGAACAATTATTCGACATTGTGAGCGAAAAAATCCTTAAAAAGTGCTTGATGATAATATTAGAAAGTTGTATTTGGATCAAAAATTCGGTACCCATAAAGAGATTCTTTCTAATAATGTACCTGTATCAAACTTAACCACAACTATGATGGGAATAGATGAGAGTAGTAAGTATCTGAGATATTTAATTATTATAAAGTCAGGTAGTAGTGTAACTTTTCATAGATGACTAGATGACATTTGACTAGACAATTTTTTGGAGTCCTTTCTTAATTATTTGTCATCAAAAATGAATAAATTCTATACATTTTCTTCGTTTAATTTATAAAACAGATCTTATTCCAGACTTAGATCAACCGTCTACCAGTCATGCGATTGTTCCAAGTGAAAAATCAGAGTCGTTCTCTACGTATACATTAAGTGGAGTTACAAATTTTGGATCTGATTCAGAGTATGAACCTCCAATTCCGACAAAACGAGCAAAACTTGATGTCTTAACTCCTGAAGTCATTTTTGGACTCGACCGAGCTAATGTCAGCAGTAGAAATGCGATGTTTATTATTGCTCGGTTTTACTAGCAGTAGGTATTAAAATTGAAGATACAACGCTCAGTTATAGTTCAATTCAACGAGCTCGTATCCTTCAAAGAGAAGACATTGCTAAAGGACTTAATGACAACTTTAAGACACACGATAAATACGTTGTGCATTGGGACGGAAAAATGCTGAATGACCTTGTTGGATCAAAATCTGTGGAACGGCTACCAGTTATTTTAACTGCATTTGGTACCGAACAATTACTTGGGGTTCCAAAAATGAATTCTGGGACGGCAGACAATCAAACATCAGCCATTTTATCGACATTGAGTGAATGGGGTATTACTAATTATGTTAAGGCGATGTGTTTTGACACGACGGCAGTTAATACAGGTAACTTATCAATGATAATTTAATCTAAAAAAATATTTAATTATTAACGTTCTAGTTTAATTTTTATTGCTTACTGAATTTCACTTTTGAAATTATTGAGAATTATTTACTCATTTGGATTTTAAATATAATCTACAATTTGTTGAAAATATTAAATTTAACGATAGTTATCTATTTTCTTTATACAGGAATTCATAACGGTACATGTAAGGCAATTGAAAAGACTTTGGGAAGAGAGTTAATCCGGTTACCATGTCGTTACCACATTTTTGAGATCATATTGAGAAGTGCATTTGAAGTATATTGGCCTGTGTCATCTGGGCCAAACGTACCAATGTTCGGAAGATTTAAAAAATCATGGGATGAAATAAATAAAACTAATTATAAATCTGGAATTGAAGATACTGTTGTTGCTGATATCATTTTGGATAAAAAAAATGAAATATCTAGTTTAATTGCACAATCCTTACAGGTATGATTTAACTGCGATTTTAAGAAAAAAAATTTTCTTGTTTCTGACAAATTTTTAATTGTTTTTTGATAGTTACTACAACCCCTGAGATGACTATAAAGAATTGTTGGAATTGTCGTTGATTTTCCTTGGAGAAATGCCTCAAGAAGAAATTTTTTTCAAACGTCCTGGTGCAATTCATCATGCTAGGTGGATGGCGAAGGCAATTTACAGTTTAAAAATGTTTCTATTCAGAAATGAATTTAAACTTTCTAATAAAGAATTGGACGGTCTTCGGCAAATTTGTATATTTATAGTTACACTGTATTTAAAAGCTTGGTTTTCATCAACTTCTGCAACAACTGCTGCTAATCATGACTTGCAGTTTTTGAAAAATTTATTCGAGTACAAAAATATCAATTCATTGATTTCTTCAGCAACTTGTGAAAAAATGATTTTGCATTTATGGTATTTAAGTGATGAACTTGCCATTTTATCATTATTTGACGATACCGTTTCATTGGAAGTAAAAAAAAATATTGTTGGAGCTGTTAATACTCGTAACGGTACAGATTCTAAAGCTAAAAAATTTATAATTGATAAAAACGATTTGAATTCATTAACGCAAAAAAGTCTGAGTGACTTTGTTTCTAAAAAGTCTTTAAATCTCTTTAAAATCTTTGATTTACCATATGACTTCCTTGATAAAGATATTGAATCGTGGCCTACTAATGACAGTTACATTGAAAATAAAGAATACTTTAACCAATTGAAAGTTGTTAATGATTCAGCAGAACGAGCTGTTGCATTAGTTAGTGAGTATAATCAATGCTTGACAAAAAATGAAGAGCAATTCCAATACTTATTGCAAATTATCAAAGAACATCGAAAAAACTACCCAAACTGCAATAGAGGAAATTATTTACAGTAAAATGTTGAAAATATTGAAAATTATATGGCAGTTGATAATTAAATAAATAAATTCTTCGATAAAAAAGTGAAACACACTAAATTGAATTATATATTTAAAAAAAATGCACTAATTTTTTTGTTTTAATGTAATCAAACATGTCCAAGACTAAAAAAACTAATTAAAAAAATAGTTCATAACATATTTCTATTCATAGAAACTCAAATTTGTCTAAATTTCCTTGAAACTCACAGAATAAATTGGAATTTTTCGAATTATTGATCAAAAACTAGAAAAATTGATATGCATTGATGTTTGACGATGAATATCTCGTAAACGCTCAACTTGATCGAAAAATCATAAGAAACCATTTTTATAGAGCAGTAAATTTCCTACAAAACTATGAGTTTCATCATTCATAATGATTTTTTTTCATTGAGTTATAAAATTCATAAGAAATAAAAAAATTTTTCCCAAAAATAATCAAACTTTAACCGTTAATATCTTTTAAACGGTTGGGTTTACGAAAAAAATCGTAAGAGACCTTTTTTTGTAGAGCATTCAATTTCCTACAAAATCTGAGGAACAAGATATTTTTTCAAGTAGTTGGAAGCGAGATATAAATTTTTTCTATCTGATAATAAGAAAAAATAGAAAACTGTAAGAAGGAGGACCTTCCCGTTACAATTAAGAACTCATGCTTGAGAGGCTTTCTTAGAGGTGTCTAGGAACCTATTTTTTCAGAGTACCAAACGAAAAAAAAATATTCTTTTTTTTTGAATCACCCAATTATTATTATTATTATTATTATTATTATTATTATTATTATTATTATTATTATTATTATTATAACATAATATATAATATATTATTAATCAAATTTCTGTTTCGTAATTTATTTTACTCGGACTTTAAATTTCTAAGGATGTGGCTACAGGCACCGCAAATGAACGATACGGCTCCTTATACGTGTGATATTTTTTAAATAAAATACGAATTTCCCGGTATTTCGTGGCGCTGCGTAGACATACGGTGCCGTATCGTTCACTTACTGTGCCTTTAGCCACATCCAATTTAAGTTCCTCATTGTGTCAAGTATATGTTTATCCGATGTTTCAATCATCATTTCAACTAGATACTTATAGATGCAATTAGGTGGCACTGTATCGTTAACAATCTAAATCGCCAGAAATTTGAATTTTTTATTGAGTCAAATATACATTTATACACAATTCCAGTCATTATTTCAATTTGATATTTGTAGCTGCATCTAGGTGGCACTTTATCGTTAACAACATATATATTAAGATTATTTATTTATTTTGACGATTTTAAGTGTTGTGAGCGTTTCTCAAAACACGCTTTTAGTGTCTATTCAGTTCGAAACTTTACTATCATCTTTAGATGAAGCCGCAACAGAATAAGTTACAGCATTCAAAAAACGCGCTTTTTTCTGGAAAAAAATTGATTAAATCTCGACTAAGCGCAGTTTAATTTTTACTGTATTTATTTCTGATTTGATGTTCAAATTTATGCGGTAAAGGATATCTTTTGTAAAATGGCGACCGGAAAAAGATTCCTTAGTATCCGTAAAATGTGGTCAGCGACGTGTCAGCTCTAATAACGGTAGTTTTATCACATCAGATTAGTCGTTAGATGGGTGAACTAAACCAGTGCCGTATTAAGAAGAATTAATTTACAGATTTCACCTGACAATTATGAAATATTCATTTAATAGATGGCAGTCAAATGCTCATGATTGAATGCAATTGATTTTTGATAAAAATTTTGTGGCCATCTGTTGAATGTACCTTCGTAATTGTCAGCTGAAAATTTTTATTGACTTTCTTTATACGGCACTGGTTTAGTTCACCTGTCTGGTAATGAAAAACTGATAAGATGAAATTACCCAGTTTAAAAAAGGGCACATTGTCGCCGATCCGTAAAGTGTCCAGTGAACTTGGTTCGACTGAACACGCTCATTGTCTTTACTTAATTGTTAAGTAAGAACTTCTATCTTCGAAACACACCCAACCTAATGATGATACTTCGGGCCATAGTGCGCCACCTATCTGGACAAATATTTATTCATAATTAAACTTATTGTCATGTAGCTAGATCGTGCTCTTTTTCTTACCCCCACTTTGTAGGACAGTCATCTGACTATACTAAAAGCGGTACAAAGTGGGGGTAAAAAATCGCACGATCTGACTACACTGCTTAATGTTGCTTTCTAATGTCGGTTTATGACTCTTACTTATGGTTATGTTCACTGTTATGTTTACAATTATACGCATTAATTTAATTGTAAATTTTGTCTTGTATTCATTAACTTAAAACTTTTTAAGTAAGTTTTTTAGTGGAATTTGAGAATTATAACAATATAAGTTGATAATATATATTGATAAATCGTTATTATTCACGTAATAATAATTATTTATCCAAATATTATTATTTCTATTGTTTTCATTGTCAAATTTTTTCATTAACTAACGGTGAATTGTATCTATTCAGCGTTCATAAATTGAGATTTTCTAATTATTCCTTACGTAAAGTTTGAACTAAAATAACTTCCGGCTCTAAAAAAAATTTCTCTTTTTTTTAAGCTTGAAGTTTTCTGTCCTTAGTTTAGTTGAGAAGTAATTAGAAATTTTCTGTTTTAAACAATATTGAAAAAACGGTCTGCTGTGCGACTGGTTAAATAAAAAAACGGTCTGCTGTGCGACTGGTTAAAAAAACGGTCTGCTGTGCGACTGGCTAAATGAAAAACGGTCTGCTGTGCGACTGGCTTAATAAAAAAAACGGTCTGCTGTGCGACTGGTTAAAAAAAACGGTCTGCTGTGCGACTGGCTTAATAAAAAAAACGGTCTGCTGTGCGACTGGTTAACTTAATTTAAAGACGGTTTGCTGTGTGATTGATCAATTAAATTCAAAAACGGTCTCTTTTGCGATTGAATAATCTAATAAAGAGTTTTCTTTGTGCGACCAATTGAAGAAATAAATTTATTGTGACGTACTTTTTTATACTTAAATATAAATTTTATTCAAGTAAATAAAGTTGAAGGTGTAATTGAGTTATTTATTATACCTTAAAATAACTTTATAAGCTTTTATTATTATTATAAATATTAATTGTAAAAATTTGATTAATAATAAAATTTGGGATTTATAGTTGAAAATTTTATTTTTATCCTTATCTTTTATTTTTTACTTAACCTATTTTTGTTATTACCTTATTAAATCAAAAAATGTTTCCTCTCACAGAATCGGACTATTCTATTATTTCTCGTAATCAAATATTAGAAGATCAGCATATAGATCGATTTGCCTTTCTTCTCCACAAGCAATTTAATTATTCTTATCAACCTTCTTTATATGTGCAATATCCTGATTTAATCGAAAAATTAGACGTCAATCGATTACATATTCAAATTCTACACAGCCGTGACACAGAGTATGCTTTCAACGAAAATGATAAATATAGTACTGATCATTGGGTTTGTAGTTTTTGTGATACAAAAAAATTTATATTTTCGATTCAGCAAATAAAAAACAACTTCACAAAAGTCATCAGATATTTTTAGAAAAAATTATATCCCAGTTTTGAATTTAACGCAAATACAGTTGAATTCCCTGATGTTCAAGGGCAACCAAATAATTACGACTGTGGAGTTTATGCAATAGCATTTGCAACTTCTTTGGCTTTAGGAGAGTGGCCAATAAGATCTTCATTTTTATATGATCATAATCAAATGCGCCATCATTTAATTAAGATATATCAAACTAATAACATATCTAGTTTTCCAAAAAATTAATGCTGAAAAAAATTTTAAGTAAACCTATTTTCAATGCAATGAAAGAAAAAAGTATTAACATCACTAACTATTGCAAAGTCTTTCCAGTTTTGAATACTGATAAGAAAAACGATTACAAAAAGTAAATCAAGAGCCGAAAAATTTCAATGGTACAGAAAGTAGTTACTCGTCAATTAACATAAGAAAAGAGAAAAACGACACAATGCCGGTCAATGATTATGAATTATCTACAGTTAATATTAATAAAAATCTTCATTCAGCAAAATATAGAAATAAAAAAGTAGTACAATTACAAAAAAAAGAGATTTACCAACAAATGAACGGCGAAGAAAGATTAAATCAATTTTAAATGAAGAATTGCCAACTAAAAACGTAGAAATACCAATTACAGGTGTTCTTTACCAGTATTGAATGACAAGTATCTAAATATGGTTACATATGGAGATCAACTGCAGGATGAACATATGTATCAATTTAAATTAATTCTAGCTAATTGTCTCGAATTACTATGATCATCGTGACACACTATATTTAGCAAGACCTGAAAATATTGAGCCTGTACCACTGTTAAAAAACCATATTCAAATATTATACAGTACTGATGAACACTGGATATAGCTCATATTATAATACTAAAAAAAATATACATTTATGATTCTTTGAATAAATTTACATTAAATGAAGATCAAACCTTATTTTTTGAGACATTTGTATCCTCAATTCAATATCAATGAAAAAATCATTAATTTTCATGAAAGTTCAACACCAACGTAATAGCACTGATTGTGGGGTATTTGCCATTGCGTTTGCAATATCTTTATTATATAATCAAAAACCTGAATGCATTGTCTACGAACAGAGTCTCATGCGTTCTCACTTGGCTAAAATATTTCAGACAAATACAATTAGTCACTTTCCGACTACTGATCGCAATATTACCTTAAATTTACCATCTTTTAAAAAGAAATAATGAAAACGAATCATAAAAAATTACAATCAACGAGTTAGTCGCACAAATAAATTATTGTATAACAACAAAAACAATGATACAGAATTTCATCAAAAAGAATTATTGATAAAGCAGTCTGAAATAATAATTAATTTACCGTCATTGCCTAATGATAATTCTTCAGAAAACTCAAGAAAATTAATATCAAATATGGTGGTATTGTCGAAAATTTAATACCTAAAACAGGACTCCAAAAAGATGACAAGAATCATTTAGATTCGAACTCAAAATCTATTGATAGTAAGAAAATTGTAAAACCAACTGATAAGAAAATTCAAAAACAAAAATATCAATAGCTAAAAAAATTGTGGCTAAATATTGTCGAGAAAATTCAAGAAAAAAATTTTATTAAAATAAAATCTTCTGAATATTATATTAATAAATTAGTTACAGTTATTGATGGAAAAATCTTGAGGAGAAACATTTAGAAGCGCAAAGAATCATCAAATGGTGTATGTGTCAAAGAAAAATGTATATGAAATTATTAACAGATACTTTGCATATTTTGAAGAACAAAGCTGAAATCCATCTTTCACACCTACCTATTAATTCCTTAGAAATGACCATAGATGAATATAAGGCTATGTGTGGTCCATCTCTTCATCACTCAACGACAGAACCTTATTTTACGAAACGTCATATTCATTTGCAACAATTGAAGATCAAATTATTTCTATAAATAAATTAGGTCAATCTACAAATATACTACCTTTATTAAAAGATAAAAATGCAAAAAAAGTGGCTTTTGCAATAATTACTGTCGAGTAACTATGGAGACGGAAATGTATGTGCGGTATAAAAACTTTCTTGAAAAAATTAAGAATACGGAATTTGAATAATTTTCAAGCATTTTTGGATCAATTGTTTATATATCATTCAGTTGATAATGTCGTGGATAAATTAGGTCTAGCGCCAAGTCCACGTTCATAAAACTCGTCTCAATAACGTCTGCACTTTACAAAAAAAAAAAAAAAAATAAGACTCGTTTCAATAATTTTCATTCTCTACAAAAAAAAGTTAAACACAAAAAATACCAAGAAACCGTCATAATGTTAAAAAAATTGAAAAAAATTTGTTGAAAATTTAAAAATTAAGAAAAATTTTTTTATCGTACTTGGCGCGCGTCATTGAGTACCCCAAATTTTTTCAGGATAAATGAACATCCTTTTAATGTTTGAAGATTTATAAGTAAGTCAGCCTATAAGATGCATAAATGTAATTAATAAAATATTATTTCATAATACGTTTAACAAAAGTTAGGTACAATCAACATAGCATACGTATGTTATTTGAAATTTTTAAGTTCTCCGCACATCGTTGATGATTTCAATAAAACGCCCTCTCATGTTCGGTTATGCAATCTACTTACAAGTGAATACGTCTGCATACGGTGACTCTGTAGTAGAGTCACTGCGAAAATTGAGTTGACTAAAAAATGATACAAATGACCGACTAAATTGAGAAAATGCGGTGTGATTGCCAACTAAAATGTGTTAATTACAATTTAACAATTAAACGAAGCAATATCAAGTTTCTTCATTAAAGCTTAATGACAGAACTGAAAAAATTAAATACAAAAATTTTACGTAATTGCAGATATCTTCACCACACTACCATATTGACAGTTATTTTCACTAAAAATCTGAAAAAATTCTAGAAACGGATTTTATCACTGAAACTGATATTAATCCAGTAAGCAGTGTTTTTAATTAATTGAGTATACTCCACCAATGTGAATCTATAAATATAACAATGTATAAAATCATATATCATATAATTAGAGCTGATAAGATATATATAGAACTGTACATAATTACATTACATAAATTCAAGCGAAATCGTTTTTTCTCGGGTTAAAATTCTTCCGAAAAAATTTGGGGTACTCAATGACGCGCGCCAAGTACGATAAAAAATTTTTTCTTAATTTTTAAATTTTCAACAAATTTTTTTTCAATTTTTTTAACATTATGACGGTTTCTTGGTATTTTTTTGTGTTTAACTTTTTTTTGTAGAGAATGAAAATTATTGAAACGAGTCTTATTTTTTTTTTTGTAAAGTGCAGACGTTATTGAGACGAGTTTTATGAACGTGGACTTGGCGCTATTTTTTACAGTGAAACTGTTTTTGTTCGGATTTTTAAACACCCTAAGCTTTTTTGTTTCATGCACAAATAATATAGAAATATAATACGGAAACATTTAGTTTAATCTTAACTTGTTTAATAATTCATAAAAACATTTTCACCTAAGCCAGCGTTGATCCACCATTTGTTGAATTTATTTTTACACTTTCGTTCTCCTTGGCCCTTGTAACACTTAATATTTTTTCACTTGTTTTATTTTAATTATCTCTGAAAAGTTAATTTTAAAGAATTTTAAATTAATAATTCACACTAAAAGAACCTTCATCTTTTTCACTTAAATTCCAATGTGTATATATGATAAAGTTTTTTTTTATACAGACTTTCCACTTATTCACAACTAATTTTCACTGGTTTTTTATCTTTATTTATTACATATCATTCAACAATGCACTGATTCACTTTTGTTATTTGTTAAAATTATTAAATAACCATGTTAGATGAAATAAAAAACAAAATGACACCACGTCCAACCTTATTCCTCTTAGGTACAGTCAGCACGACACTAAAAAGAGAAGCGTGTCTCTGGTGCGTGACTGCGGGTGCCAATGATCGCGAGATTTCGTGAAAATTAAAATCTTCTCTTCGGTATATGTTGCCCTCTTAACTAATTTTTTTATTCATCCAATTTATTCTAAAATCCATTAAAAAAATATACTACAACTAAAAACAGAGAAAAATTGTAAATTAAAGCTTACTTAACTAATGATTTTATTTAACCGTGGATACAGTTATATAATCCAAAAATTTTGTCATATTTTTAAACAATTTTACTAAAAATCATTCTACTGTGACATCAACATCACAGATACATTTGTCAAATTGACTATAGATAATTATTTCAATCTTTTCAACTAACTTTAATCGATGATTAATTAAAAATAATTTATCGTCATCTGATGATCGCAAATATAAAAATATCAGTTTTTAGTGAAAATTAATAATTGTTATGGACTGATATGTATTTTTTTTTCTTTATTTGTAATAAAAATAATCGCACAAAGCTCTGTTTATTGCCACCATACGTGGGACCGACTCAAATTTTGATTTTGAAAATAAATTCAAATTACTATTTTAAAACTGATCATTAATTGAGAAAATGATTATTCTAATGAATAAGTATTCTTTACTTTCATGTTTAGTTTTATTATGAAACAAATTTGATTACTTATTCTAATATTATTTATTTAATTATTCTGTTGGTTGTTAAGAATTTTAAATAATTAGAGATATTAATATAAGCTATTTGTGGAAATATCAGTTATTCAAAAAATTATTTGTTTTTATGATTAAAAAAAAAAAGGCAAGTAATACAAACAAAATATCAATATATAATATAAATGGTTTCAGATTTATTAAAATAATTAAAGTTAAAAAATATCTTATATAATTGCATTGAAATTTCCACTATTAAAGTAAATGATTAAGGAAAGTTGTTTATAGCTAACTTTTTCTTTCATTTTATTCATCTTCTTTCGAATTGATAAATTTGCAATTCAAAAATATTGGAAAAAAAATTTTTATACTGTCATATTTAAATTTTAAAATTGAAAAAGTACTTACTTGCCTTGTTTTTCATCGATATTTTGATCAATTGAAAATTTAGATGCAATTTTTTCTCGATGAATATGAAAAATTGAATAAATCGAAAAAATTAAATCATGATAAAACGATCTAAAAGTTTTTTATTAATTATTAAAAAATTAGTGAATATTTATTTGACCAACAATTTAGATGTAATTCGATATTGCTCCAATGCATTTTATATTTTGTATTGAAAATAGACTATTAAAAAAAAAAAAAATAAATATCAATAGGTCAATTTTTCGAATTTCCACAATTTTGTAAAATTTACAAAATCGAATCCAACCACACCCTAAATTGCGAAATGTTAGGAAAATTGACTATCCGAACAAAAACAGTTTCACTGTAAAAAAATTGCGCCAAGTCCACGTTCATAAAACTCATCTCAATAACGTTTGCACTTTACAAAAAAAAATAAAACTCAATATAATAATTGTCATTCTCTACAAAAAAAAGTGAAATACAAAAAAATACCAAGAAACTGTCATAATGTTAAAAAAATTGAAAGAAAATTTGTTGAAAATTTAAAAATTAAAAAAAAATTTTTTTATCGTACTTGGCGCGCGTCATTGAGTACCCTAAATTTTTTCGGAAGAATTTCAACCCGAGAAAAAACGATTTTGCTCGAATTTATGTAATTATGTATAGTTATACATATTCGGGCTAATCAGCTCTAATTACATAATATATGATTTCATACATTCTTATACTTATAAATTTACATTAGTCAAGCATACTCAACTCATTAAAAACACTGCTTACTCGATTAATTATCGGTTTCAGTGAAAAAATCCGTTTTTAAATTTTTTTTTTAATTTTTAGTGGACATAACTATCAATATGGTGGTGTGGTGAAATCATCTGAAATTATATAAAATTTTTGGATCCAATTTTTTTCAGCTCTGTCATTAAGCTTCAATGAAGAAACTTGATATTGCTTAGTTTAATTGTAATTAACACATTTTGATTGGCAATCACACCGCATTTTCTCAATTTAGTCGGCCATATGTTTTCTTTTCTAGAGCACTCAATTGTATCCACTTTGAAGTAGTTTTCATAACCAAACACGAGAGGGCGTTTTAGTAAAATCATAAATGATGTCTGGAAGATTAAAAAATTTCAAATAACATATGTATGACATGTCGATTTTACCTAAATTTTGTAAAACTTATTATTAAATAATAATAGTTGATTAATTAAATTCATGCATTTTATAGGTTGACTTAATTATAAATTTTTAATCATTCAAAGGATGTTTATTTTTCCGGAAAAAATTTGGGGTACTCAATGACGCGCGCCAAGTACGATAAAAAAATTTTTTTTTAATTTTTAAATTTTCAACAAATTTTCTTTCAATTTTTTTAACATTATGACAGTTTCTTGGTATTTTTTTGTATTTCACTTTTTTTTGAAGAGAATGACAATTATTATATTGAGTCTTATTTTTTTTGTAAAGTGCAAACGTTATTGAGATGAGTTTTATGAACGTGGTCTTGGCGCAATTTTTTTACAGTGAAACTGTTTTTGTTCGGATATCTGTAATAAAGAGTATAAACTACTGTTATAAAATATAGATAGCGATTGCGTTCATTAATACGCATCCTACCTGTCCAGGTAATAATCCTGGATTTTAAAAACATTTTAAGATGCGTAGTTTTCAATTTTTTGTTTTTAAATAAGTCTACCTGACATACCTTTTTTATTGCCAGACATTTTAGACATTGCTAATTATGTGTCACATGCGATTTTTTTTTTTTTTTAATTTCAAAGTATTTTATAATGTATGTAATTTTAATATTATGTTATTTAAAGATAAGAAAAACTTAAAATTAATTTGCCAGATATTAATTCGATTGCTAAACCTTGAATTAGAATGAAAAAGTCATGACAAGTATTGCAGTATGAAGTACGTGTCAAATATAAATTAAAGTACAGTGACATTGAGTTGCCCACACAAATAGATTAAACACATGGATATCATAGACAATGTTATAGTAGTTTTACAGCTTTGATGGAAAAATACCGTGATTCATCATCAGAAACAGATTATGCCAGTAACTCCACTTCACTCACTTTGTCATCGAGTACTTCTGTAGATAGTAGTGAAACTATTCCAAGAAACTTAACTCAAAACTCCTACAGTGAGGTTGTTTCTTTAAGTTCAAATATTCAGATAACATCAGAAAATTTTGAACTGAATTTGAACAGTAAAATAATACCAGAAGATGTTGCTCCTAGTTCAAATAACCAGAGCATATCAAGACATCCTGATTTAAATTTTAACCGTGAGATACTATCAGAAGATGCTGCATCAAATTTAGATAGTCAGAAAACGTTAGATATTGCTTCTAGCTCGACTTGTGGTTTAAGTATCAATGGAACTAACGTTTTTAATTAAATTCATGACACTAATATTGAAGATATTGGAACAGATCGACAACTTAAAGATGTTTTTTTTTTTTTTTTTTTTTTTATTATAAAGATCGTAATCGGAATAAGGGTAAACAACAAAATCTTCATTCCTCAAACGATGCAAAGCTTTATGATAAAATCATTGAGTGGATGGAAAAACTTAATAATGAAGAGTTATTACAGAAAAGTATTAAATTTATATCGAAGCAAAAGAAAAAAATTATCATTCATAAAGATTGTAGCTTACTAGAAGATGATTTTACAAAACTTGAAGAAGATACCTTAATTGATAAAATTGCATTAACCTTGCGAAATGCTATTTTGAAAATTGAAAAATTAAAATTACCATCGAAAATCAAAACAAACTACTTAATTACTCATGAATGCGTGATTCCTGATAAATTAAATCGATTCTTTAAAGTATTGATGAGGGGTAAAGATATAAGACGCAGAGATAGTCTAAATTGCAATAGATTGAGTTCCTCTATGGCTGCTGATGCTATTTTTTGTGTGAGTAATGGTACTGATAAACCATCTAAACATATCACTCTTGGTATGACTATAAAAAGTCTAACAAGCAGCAAAAAAATAATAAATATTTTAAATAGATTTGGATATTGCTGTAACTATACCACTCTAGAAGAATTGGAGACAGAAGCAACTATTTCATCGGTACGTCAATCCTAAGTTTGTCCTCCAGACATTATTTTAAATCCTTTGCTATGCACCGGTGTAGCGTTCGATAATTTCGATAGATATGTTGAGTGGAAAAGAAACTTTACATGACACTGTGGGGATTATATACCAAAACATTGATAATAATTCCTGTAGTGGATTGAACAAAGATGATGGCAATGCAAACTCTGAAAATGTGTCACTGACAAGACCACCTCAAAAAAGAACAAGAAATTTGGCAGAAATTACTCCAGATATTATTCCTTATGTCAAGCGATTAAAGATGTTAGGTCGCTTAACGCCAGTTCAAATCGGTGAAACAATACCTTTACCCTAAAATTTCTCCTCTGTACAAACAATTGATCTATTGCATTTACTTTCATGTGTTTTTCACGTGCCAAACACACCATCGTGGACAGGATTCAATTGCAGAATTATTGAAGAGAATAGTCCAACACAAAAAGTATCTTTAAAGATACAAAGAATAAGGATCGGTCGATCATTGGACGATGATAGGCATCCGATCCTTGATGATCGGCCGAGAATCGGATTTTTCATTGGGCCAAGGCTGGCTGGGTATCGGATGTTAACATCGTCCCAAGACTGGCGACTAAGCATAGGCCGAGCATAGTAACCGAGCATCGGCTGATCATCGGCTGAGCATATTCAAACGGAAAAATAATTTTTAAATCAGGCTGAAGTATCGCAAAATTATTGATTTTTTTTTAGTCGTATTGTTATGTAGATTTTTAATTTCATCCTCGGGTTGCACAGGAGCGGCGAGCCTATCGAAGTTCCTTGAAAAAAATTTTAAGATTAAAATGCGATGGGAATCGAACCTGGTCTGTCTGCGTGGAAGTCTCGAACATTACCAACTGCGCTGCATGCCGTAGTTAACAGAAAAAATTTAGTTTAGCTATTTAAATGATCAACAAGTATTTTATTCCAATGTATACCAATAATTCGTTTTATAGGTACTTTATATTCTCAATTTTTATGAGTAATTAATGAATAACTAATTGAAAAATTTTCTCTAATAAAAACGGTAAATTTATCACCTAACTTATTCGTTTGAGAATGTTTGTTATCTCCCATAAATATTCAATAATGCCAGTAAATAAAATTTAAGAAACAGCTGATGTGATATTTAGAGGAGTTGCATAGCCGAAAATTTATCATATCGGCTAAGCAACGTCTGATGATCGTTTGTCGTTGCTATGAGCTTAGTAGAGCGGTCGATAGTGAGCCATTCATAGGCTGATCATAAGGCGCTGATCCTTGTCCAAGCATTAATAGCCTAGCCTCGAACGATACTTCGTACACAGTAAAAAATTTACGTCATTGCGTCAAAAAATTTAATGTTAAAAATTTTTATGTTAAATATTTAACACTTTTATGTGTAAATTTAACAATTATTATGTTAAATCAACACAAAAAAGTGTTAAATATTGAACATAAAAATTTTTAACACAAAATTTTTTGACACAATGACGCAAAATTTTTTACTGTGTATGGGTATGAGTTTTTAACTTGAAAAGTAATTCAGTCAATATATTTGTTAATAAAAATAAAATTTGTGTAATTTACATACAATTTTTTATAAGTTCTGCTGAATGTATTTTTTATAAGTTCTGCAAGAAGTAAATTCATCACATCATCGGCTAAGGATAGACTGATGATCGTATGTAATTAGTAAGAGCATCGATCGGTGGCCAATGGTGTACCAGCCATAGGGCGATGATAGAGTACCGATGCTCGGCCTACCATAAGTAGCCTAGTCTTGGCCGATCATCGGTTTTTTCCGAGCATCGGTGACTTCGTATGGAAGTGATAAAAAAAACTTGATTTAAGAGAAGAAATCTTGAACCAAAAAGATAATTTGAAAGAACTTGATAATCTTGAATCAAACCCAAAAATGAATTTTATTTTATTTCTTGATCAAGACAGCTTAGAACTTGTATTTTCATTTTGTCACGTTTTTATCAAGTTAATTTATTTTAGTCCTAGTATGTTTCAACCAATAGACCGAGAACGTAAATATATGAACAAAAGTTAAAATCTCACTAAATTAAATCTCTCACAAAACTATCTAACAGTAGATTATAACGTTCAAAATTACATATGAGAATTATGAAATTATTAATAATACCTGAAGATGTTCTGTTGTCACACGTGGTTGCACTGATTAATTTTCAAATTATTTTTTATTTGTGAGTTGATATTTTATTTTCATACGATTAAAAAATTTTAATTTTATTTCATAAATTCACTTAAGTTTTACTTTGAATTTATAATTTACACACTGAATATTTGTTAACAACTCTAATTAAGACGTTACCCATACAAAGTTGCCGTTAATGGAAACAATCCCAACCATCGGCCGATATCTGGCAGCCAACGATTGGCCAGTTATAGGGATATGTCAACGGGCCATACTTGGTTAAACGCTGGTCGCCGTCTATTGCGAACATTAATGTTTTGCAATTAATATCCATTTATCGCCCAAAGTCTGGCTGTTCTTGGCCAATTTGTTATTTTATAATAACACAAATTTGGGTTTTCGGAGATGCATTACGCGAAGTATAATATTTAAAAAATGAAAAAAGATATTATAATGTTTATTTAAGATTATTATTGATCCAAATAGAAGTTATATATAAACTTATATAAATAAATAAAAAAAATATATAAACTTTTATACAAGATTATCGTAGATCTAAACAAAAATAATGAGTAAATAAAACAAGACAATAAAAATTTTAAATGTGATTTCGAAGTTTGACTTGAGAAAAGGATGGCATAATTTTTGAAACAAACATATAACTATTGGAAGGATCAACTATTCCTTATTAGAAAAAGAGATTTAAAAAGATTAAAATTGTTTGAAAAAATTGAAAAAGATTTGATTTTTACTACGACATAGATATACACTTTACATTGAGGTAATCTTTTTGAATCTTTTTTTCTAATAAGGGATTAGCCTAAATAGGTTTGGTGCAAATTAAATTTAGAATAAAAAAAAATAATCGTCTTCAGACATTTAAAAACTTTATACAAAAATCGACAAAATTGAGTACTAATAAATTTCATAATCTGTAAATGCAGTAATAAAATATATTTCAATCATTCAAATAGCTAAGTAAAATTTTTCAGTTAGATTCCAGCATGCAGCGCAGCCGGTAATGATCGAGACTTTTACGCAGACGAATCAGGTTCGATTCCCACTTCCACTTAACCTTGAAAATTTTTTCAGAATATCCGACTAGGATCGACGCTTCTGTGCTACATCTTCTACTACTTGACTTCATAATGCCAATACGATTATAGGAATAAAAAATTCTACGGCATATCGGCTAAATTTTTAGTTTTTTTTTTTTTTTTTATTTTAACATACTCAGCCGATGATCAGCCATTAACGGCCCGATAACTTTTTTTACAATCGGCCGATAATCAACTGCCGTTAATGGGCCGTTGTTATCATTTGGACATTCAGCCGTCCGTGGGCCATTAAAAGTCGCCAATGATCGGCCGTCAATCAGTATCCTTTGCCCGTCGATGGGCCATCCGAGGGCCGGTTTTCGAACTTTGTATGGGTATTCAAGGATTTCAACTTTATCTTTTTCCGAGTGATACACTTTTCTTGGGACATTTTTATGATCAACACTTGTGAAGATCTTGGACACGAGAAAGAGTCTAGGCGAAAATCTTTACGGTCTCGAATATTTAAGTATTCTAAATTTGCACTGATTGGGGGAAAACAGTGACCAATGAAGTTTCCTGTTTCTTAGAACCCTCACCCTCTCTTTTTTCCAGAAAAGGTCGTTTAGGCTCCCTACTCAGATCAAGGTACACACTTGTTGTCTCACTCACTCTTACTTACTAATGCATACCTAAATGTTTGAATACACGTGAGCACATTTACGCGTATACAAAGACATATGTGTATGGTTTGATACTAAATTATGTATTTGAAACATATAAATATTTGTGTCATAACATATAAATATTTAAAAAAATTTTTTTTTTTTTTAATAATTTTTAAACAGCTGTACTGATCGATTCTTGAAACTAATTAGCTCTTAACATAAAAAATTCACGTTGGCTGCCGCCAAGCCGGTTAAAATTGGTTGATTTGTTTGTGAGTTATCGTTGACGAAAAAAAAAAAAATGATTTTTTCGAATAGCACCGAAATTTCCGGTCTGATCAATTTGTGTTTAAAAGTATATGATAGAATTTAGATAACTGAGTCAAATGCTGCCAACTGCATGAAAATCGGTTTATGCATTCCAAAGTAATTGCAGTTTGAAAATTTAAATAATAGTGTTTTATTGAACTTCTATCGGACTTTTGAGCTCGAACAGCTCAAAAGCTTAGAACCGTTAACAATTTGAGCTCCGGGAGCTCAAGAAGCTCAAAAATGTCATAAATGCAATTTCAAGTGCTTAGATATGGAATTATCGGAAAGTTGCAGGGATGGCCTTTATACAGAAAAAAATTTTACTTGAATCAAATAATTAATTTTGAAAAACTTGATTTTCTTGATTTAAGTAGAAAAATTCTTAAACTAAGAAATATTTATCATCTTGAATCAATTAACAATTCTTGAATCAAGTAACATTTACTCAAATAAAAAATTTCTCTATTTAACTTAACACGATAGAGCTCTTCGGTTTTTTTGGTTCAAGAATTTAACTCTTGAATCAAATTAATTTTTTTTCAAGTGCAAATAGATTGATGAGATACTTAAAGACCACACTCTAATATTATTTAATTTTTGTTTTAAAAAAAATAATCAAATAAAATTTTCATGAATAACTTTTTACCCAAAAAAATTTACGGACATCCTTTTCCAAGTCGACATTCTTTCATAACAATGAATTGCTTACGCTAGAAATATAAAAAGAAGTCTTATCAGAAACCAAAACTCCGAAATTATTATTTGAATCATTAATTATTCTTTAACATGTCATCTTTGTTTCGATTACAGGTTGAGTGTCAACAACACATGATAATGCGGCTTAAACAAGCTCATAATTTATTTATGGTATAAATATTATGGACAGCCGACAAGTAGTCACTAGTCAGAGCTTGCTCATTCAGGAACTAAGTTTCAAAATGAATAAACTTATAGCTTTGGTGTTTATTCAAAATTTTGTATCTAGCCAAATTCAAATATCTCCTCAAAATAATTTGGCTTTGTTTAACAACATGGTGGTAAGTCCATATAAAAATATGGCATTTTAACATTTTTAATAATTATAAAGTAAGATATGATTATAAATTAAAATTTTTATTTATTATGGGTATAATTTTTTTGAAATAAGAGAGATTTGTTCAATAACTGCAGAGCAGAATTTAGAACCATCGGAGTTTGGGGTCAAGATCAAATTTTTCCAACCGATGATGAGGCTGATATTGTTTTGCTAAATAAAAATGAGATGTTAAAAGAACCGCCGATCAGACGGATAAAATTTCTGGTGGTAATTCTTGAAGAATTCAATCCTGATCCTGAAATGACTTTGTACGACGTGTTGCCGACTCTTGAAATAGAAACGGTGTTCGTTTTTGACAAAAACAGTTCAAATGAAGAATCCATGAACAGCATGTTTGATTGGTTTCAAAATAGATTCGAAAATTCGAAATTTTACTACTGCACTGCGACAGAAGGAAAAATTAACATGATAACTTTTAATACTTTCGCGGATGTTGCTCCAACATTCTGGGGCAAAATTGGAGAAATTCAATTTCTAGATGACGATGGAGATTACAGTATTTTCGAAGCCGAATATACTGAAAACACTAAACATATTTATGGTAAGTCTAAAAAAATGACTGATTTTATTTTTTTTCTAAAGCAAATGAATTTTTTTAAATAAAAAAATTATTTTTTCTAACAGGTTCCGAGCTTTGCGAAAATGTAATCTTCGATCGGACTAAAAAATTACATGGCTACAAAATAAAAGTCGTAGCAAAACTAAAAAATCTTTCCGAACCAAAATTTGTCGTCCTAAACGAGTTAATCACTAAAGACAGTGATAATTTACGAGTTACATCTATGCTGAATCCAATGCAAGGATTATTCAGTAAATTCTTAACGGACTATTTGAATGTATCGGTCAATATTACTCACGGCATGCCATTATATCGCGGCATAGACACCAGCTTAATGATAATGGGTGGAACTGTAGATTTGGGTCTCACACCTACTCATTGGATAGAAAAAGATGGGTTCTTTAAATTTTCGACCTATTTTCATCTGCCATATCTATCACTATTTTATTATAGTATAATAGTGACCCACAATCGCGAAATGTCACCTTTGGAAAAAATATTCGAATTTTACGGGTGGCTGACCATTATTGTAACTTTCATCATCATCTTCATTGCGTTTAGTGTTATTTATTTAATAAACAGAGAATCTAACTCTTGTTTATCTTTCACCGTCTTCGAGTGCCTGAGGTTCCCATGTAGGAAAGAACAACGGGCCCAAGCTTGCCCCAGACTTGGCCCAACTCTGTACAACTCTGGCCCAAGCTTGTATACCAGACTTGGCCCAGTCTTGGCGGAAGTCTGGAATGATAACATGGGGCCAAGCTTGTATGCCCGAATTTACCCCGAGTTAACCCAAAGTTGACCCAGAGTTCGCCCAGCCTTGATTACCATGAGTGTGCCAAACTTACCCAAATCTGCAAAATTAATTTTAAAAAGTAGAAAATCTTAATTAAATGAGCGATTCTCTGTTTCAATGTAGTACTAACGCAAGTTTGTGACGTGTAATTACTTATTAAGACTTACCCGATTTAATGTAGAGAAATAAAGTATTTGACGGAATCGAGATTCGAACCCTAGCCGCGCGCTTGCAAGCCGACGCCTAACCCATTACGCCATTAAAACGACAGGTCGATCTAAAGCTTATCATTCTTATAAGCCAAATCTATTTAGAGGTAAATTTTTACGGTTAGTTATTTATATTGATTATTTTTTTTTATGGTGATGATATTTTTAAATATTTATTCCAATCAAATAAAATTAATTAAAAATTTACAAATATTTTCCTTAGTTATTGAGGCTTGGCCCAAAGCTGGCGTGTCATGGATCGGCCAAGGTTGGGTTACCCAGTCCCGGGTCAAGGCTGGCGTGCCATAGAACGGCCAAGGCTGAGCTACCCAGGCTTGGCCCAAGGCTGGTTTACCGAAGAAACGGCCGAGGCTACTTTACCCAGTCTTGGGCCAAGACTGGGACACCAAGCTTGGTACCCCAGTATTGGCGCAAGCTTGGCCCCGGCGTTCAACTGGCGATTCCTATATGGGTTACTGATAGGCAGTTCTATCTACACGCGCATGCAGTCTGATAATACGCGAATAGTTGTTTCTGTTATATTTTTATACTTCCTGATCATACAGGCAACTTTTTCTGGACAT
Organism: Cotesia typhae; assembly: GCF_013202065.1. NCBI lineage: Eukaryota > Metazoa > Arthropoda > Insecta > Hymenoptera > Braconidae > Cotesia > Cotesia typhae. Next base: position 148,307 of record NW_027423731.1, on the reverse strand, counting down.
CTCGCGGCTTTTTTAACGAAACCTATGTACAGAAAAAATGTCGAAACTCTAGAAGATCTAAAAAATCCTTATTACACTGTAATTTACTCACATGTTGGGGTTCAAAGCTACATTACGGACTCGGTCTTGTTGAATAAAACTAAATTTGGTCAATATGAGTGTATTGATCATATCAATTATACTTCTGTCGCTTGTGTCGATGCTAAACGTAATTTGAACTTATTGATAGCCGAATACAACTTGTACACACCAAAAAATTTTGTTAAGTTCAGCCACGCTTCCCTGACAATGCGTCATAATTGGGCCTTGAGACATCGCGTAAACAATCTGATTATGCGTTTAGCGCAATCCGGAATTACGGAATCTTGGTGGAAAAAAGTTGATCAACGTGTAGACGAAGAATTCGCAAAAAAACATGATATTGAAGAAAACTACCACCGACCCATAAGTGTAGCAAATGTTATGTTCGCTTTTATTCTACTTTCCGTCGGTTTATTTTCGGCATTTCTTTCTTTTGTTGTAGAATATTTATTAGAAATTCATACAACTATCAACATGTTTACAAGATAATAAAATTTAAACTACACTTCAAAGTGTCTGTGAAAATTGTTTTCTAGATTTTGGTTCATATTTAAAGAAGTCTATAGACTTGGATAATATTTTTTTTGCTCAAAATTAAAAATTCTTCTATACAACTTACTTCTAATGATTTGACCATTTTTAAACTAGTAACGATTTGTCGCCAAGTTTTCGATCAACGCGAAAAATTTCTTTTTGATTTTGGCAATTAATATTACTTTGGAAGTAAGGGTGGTTACAGAAAATCTAAGTAGAGTTATAGAAACAGTAAGGTACTCTTCAAGAGTAAACTCTCTTTAAATTGTAAATATTACTTTCTGATAAAGATAAATTTCTAAGCGAAATTTTTAATAGAAAGAGAGGTAAAAAATTATGATTAGAAATGTTCACATACTTTTGGCTTAAACTAGATTTTTATATGTATAATCTCTTTCTTGAAAATGAAATATATTGAGAGGCTGAATATTTAAAGGGAATTCAATTACTTATATAAATTAATCTAAGTTAATGGTATAAATGTAATACTTTTTTTTTTTTTTTGATAATATACATTGTCAATAAATTATTTTAAAATAAAAAATTGAATAGCTCCGATTCAAAATGAATAAAACTAGCATATACAAAGTATATATTAAGTTCCAAAGTTAATATAAAGCATATATACACGGAAAAAACAAAATGACACTGAATATCATCCCAGATTATACTCAGTGATATCGGTGGTAAAAAAAAATTTCAGACAGTAGCTAAAAAAATCCAGATTATACTGCGTGATATCTGGATTATACTCATTATAATCTGGATTATACGAGCTACTATCTGAAATTTTTTTTCACTCAGTATAATCTAGGATGATATCCAGTGCAATCTAATTCTTACCGTGTAAAGTTCCAAAAAAAGTTCAAAAAAATCAAAGTACTATTTGAAAATTTTCATAAATTTTTTTTTTTAAGTAATTAATAAAAACTAAAAAATAAAGTTCCCATTCAATTCAATCTATTGTTGAAGAGGTTTTGAGCAAAACACTGAAAAATCTAAAAATTGAAAAATATCCACCCGAAAAGTTTTTTTGAAAGGTGAAAAAAATTTAGAAAAATTAAAATAATTACAAATTTTTTAGATTGTTGGAATTTAGGCGTTGAATATTCCGTGATTAATTTTGTTTGATGATTATTATAATTATAATTCAAAGTTATAAGAACCAGGGAGTGGTGGACAGCGTAGAAGAGGGCGAACTGCTAGTTCGGAAAACCGTTGACGCCGTCGAGACTTAGCTTGATAAGCATCACCTGAAACTCGCCAAACATAACTCGCCGAAGCGGCTGTACTGGTCATTGCGGGAGCCGCGCCCATTGTCTTACTAGCACTCGAGAGAACAAAACTTTATGACGCTAACACCATGCAGGGATGGCTTTTAGGGTCAACCGGTTTCCTAATTTTTTTAAATATTTAACGCCCTTGCACTGTTCTCAGTGAGTAAAATTTATACTCATAAAATCCGTTTTAAACCTATAATAAAAATTATACATTAAAAGTTTTAAGTTTTCTTAATTTTTAACATCCACATACAGCCCTTTGAGGGTGAAATGTTATAAAGTTCGTTCTTAATAGATTGCAACATGCTTATAAAATTATAAGACATTTCGTGGAAATCTTTTTTTTAACCGATATTCATTTTGACAGTTTAACTTCTGGACAAATATTCATTTTTACTGATTAACTTTAATGCAGATGTTCATTTTTATTGATTTATTTTGATAGAATTTCATTTATTCAAATATCCATTCAGACAACTTTCATTTGTACCGATCATCATATTTACAAATGTTTATTTATAAACAACCTCAAAAATACTAATGATCATAATGTCATTTATTCATAAAATCATTTCTACATTTATTCATTACCATTATTTATCCGCAATTTTATTTGTTCAAATTATTATAATAGTTTTTTTACATAAGGATCTATCTTTTTAAATACATAAGTTCATTAAGTGAATGTTTCATTTATTTTTTTATACACTTGTATTATTAATCATTTATTCAAATGATATTTTTTATTAACTAGTAAATTTATAAATTTTCATTTATAGTTATGTTCATTTTTCCATTTATACTTTTGGAATTAAAATCAAATAAACATATTATTAGTTGTACGTATTTTTAAAAATAGGGAATTTTATTTGTTCAGTTGGTCATTTGAACAACTGTAAAATTGAACAGATGATCTAGTTTGCATAGAATCATTTTTATTTATATACAATTATACGTAAATTTTTTTGTGCTTTTATTCATTTATATTCATCAGCAATTTTACAAACTTTCATATTTATTTGGACAAATTTTCATAAATCCAAACTTTCATCGATACCAAAGCAACACGAGCAGGCATAAATTATTGTCTCTTATTGTATAATTTTGTTACCAACACTCGCTTTTTTTTCCTGGCAAAGCCTGTTGCATCCATTAGGTAACATGTTATTTTGAATGAAAAAAAGAAGGTTAGAAACTATGTAAGTATACTCATAAGTATAGCAGTGATATTATTATTCATTCATTCAATGTAAATTATACAACCGGTTTGTTTATTTACTAAACTTTTTTTTTCTTTTCAAAATATAGATCAAATAATAAAAAGAATATCAACTATACAAATAAAAAGCTGGTTCTTTGCATCGTCAAATAATTTATTGATGTGATTATTCGGTGAGATATGTTTTTTTTATATAAAATATTAATATTAAAAACAACAACAATTATGATACTGAATTGAACAAACATCCAATAATTTTTTTTAATAATTTTAAGAATTATCAGATGTCTGATAATTTCAGTGTCATAAAAAATTATATGGTTATGTTGTTTTTTTTTTAAAAACATGTTATGAATATCACTCGATTTTTTAAAATTAACAAAAAAAAAAATAATTTTTCAGTACATAAAAAATGTCCAAGGAATCCAAAATAGCATTAAAAGAAATCCGAAGTTGTTTGGATGAACATCAATATGTTGAGGCCATGAAAAAATGTCAAAAATTATTAAAAATCGATAAAAAAAATTACATGGCTCTTATACTGCTTGGTGCAGCTATGAAAGATATTGATCAGTATAAATCGCAAGCACCTTTGGCTTACAGAAAAGCCATTGACTTACAGCCAGATAATCCATTAGCTTGGCGAGGACTCGTCAAATTTTATGAGGGGCAACCTGGGAATGTAGAAACTTGGCGTGAACTTGTCCCAGCTTATTGTAAATTATTAAAACTCGATAGGTAAAAACAGTTATCAAATCAATTTATTAGAATTTATAATTCGGTAGTTACGAATTTACAATTTTGCTTCAAAAAATTCTACTGAACAGAAATTTTCAGTTAGTTAAAGTTACTATCAGAGAAATTTTATTTTTAGATAAATAACGTGAAAATGTATTTTTTTTTTTTTAGTGACCTTCAAAAAAATTTAAATTACTTGGATCAACTATCACGTTTATCAATAATTTTGAATGATAATGAAATCTTTGATGAAGTTATTGCTCTTATATTAGAATTAAAAAAAGATAAGGATAAAAATGAATTGTACAAAATAGATGAACTATTAATATCAATGATAAATGAATTTACAAATGCGCTTCCAAAATATCACGAATTATACAAAAATGTATTACTCTCATCACTTGACAAGGACATATCTTCAAAGCATTTAGAATATTATAAAAATTATTTAAAATTATTGTTTTCGGAAAAAAATTATTCTGGATTATTTTCTGCTGCAACCCAGATGAATTTAAAATATCCTCGTGAAATGTATCCATTAGGTAAAGAAATAACCGATTACAATTATTTAATCGTAGTTTTAATTATAATTCTGTTCATAAATCATAATAATGTTTTTTTATTGTTTTAGAATGGATCTGTCGTGTTTACGCTGAACAGATTGTTTTAGAAGATTATGAAACTGTTCAAGACATTGCGATTGACTTATACTATCAGTCACTACTTGATCTTAACTCTGATTCTTATCTGGCCATTTTTGCAAAAGCAATGCATTATTGGCTAAAGGATAATCTTATCGAATCAAGGGACTTGCTTCATCAAGCAATAGCATTACATTCTAAATTACTTTTTGCTTGGATTGCATTAAGTAAAGTTAATTCAAAGTTGCATTGTTGGGCAGAAGCAGAAAATGCAGCGGAAAGATCATTGCAACTAATAAATAAAAATTCGAAAATAATTATTGAAAAACTGAATTTACAATTGATTGAATCATTAGCGAGAAGTGAAAGTAAAAAAAAATGGGAACAAGCCGCAGAAAAATGTAAAAAGGTAAATGATAGAAATTATTTTTTTTTTTTTAATTATTTTTGTCATTTTATAATTTACATCAAAATTTTTTCAGTTACTTGAAAACAATAATTCATTGAAAAAATTAAAATTACTATATGCTCGAGTTCAAATTCTTCAAAATATTCCTGAAGCCTTTATTCTTTTGAAAGAACTAGAAAATGATCCAGAAACTCATCAAGAAGCAATAGTAATTCGTGCATTGTATTTGAAAAATCGAGAATCATATGAAGAGGCTATTGATGTTTTGGGAGCAGTTTTGGATACTTCCAAAGCTTGGCTAATACTTGGTACAATTTATTGGAAGATGTCCAATTATAGCCATAGCTTAATGGCCTTCTTAAAAGGTATTCATGCAGATCCAAACGACTGGGAGTGTTTAGTCTATCTTGGGCATTATTATCGCGAACATGGTAATGATCTTGAAAAGTCAAGAAAATGTTATCAAAAAGCGTTAAGAATAAATCCTAATTCCGAGGAAGCTGGCTCTGGTCTAAGTACAGCTTATAGACTTTTGAAAAATACCGTAAATACATTTAAAAAAATTTTTAATTTTACTAAATGTATGAATAGTTTTAAAACTGAATTATAATTTTAGGAAGCAAACATGCAAATGCTTCAAAGAGTAACAACTGAGGAAGGAGGTGGTCCAAAATGGGCATGGCTACAATTAGGTCTTCAGCAATTAGATCAAGGAAAAATTGAACAAGCCATTAAATCACTGCGATATGTTATTAGAGCGGATCCCAATGACAAGTAAGATAATATAAATATTTGTAATCATTAATCTTTAATCGATTAATTAAGCTCGAGTAATTTTTTTATTTAGTCACTGTTGGGAATCACTTGCTGACGCTTATTGGGCCCGTGGTGCACACACGTCGGCATTGAAATCTTATCAACGTGCCCTAGACTTATCGCCTGGTTCTCTTTATCCAATGATACAACTTGCTAATATTAAATTAGTAAGTTTTTAATTACAAGTGAAGTAATTAGGTAGTAAGTAGTTATTAGAAAAATTAGTAAAAAAAAAAAAATTTCAGGTTCTCGGTCGACATGATGAAGCTAAAGAAGCTTTCATTCAAGTTCTAAGTCAAGAACAACGGTATATACCAGCACTGAAAGGATTAGCAGAAACTTGTTTAGGTCTTGCAAAAGAAAGTGCCAGTAAACAATTACTTGGACGTGCAAGAAGAAATTGTCAACATGCAATAGATTGTATTACGGACGCTATCATTGAGAATAGTAATTTATCGTGTCTTTGGAAGCTTCTTGGCGATGCTTCTTACAGGGTTGCAATTTTGCCGGAAAAATATTGTTACGTTGAAGTAACTCCAGGATTAATTAAATCAATGAGCGAAAAATATCGAATTGAAATCCACCAAAGTGAACTTTTTACTCTTGCAGCAAGGTAAGAAAAAACTTTAATTTTCAAATTCTTATTAAAAAATTATTCAATGTCTCAAAATTTATTTCAGATCTTATTGTCGAGCGTTGAGTATTACCAAAGACTCGTCATTACTGTGGCATGACTTAGCATGTTGTTATTTGTCACAACTTATTCATGATAGCACGGTAAATCGTAAAGTTACAGCCGAAAAAAGTCTTGAAGCCGCTAAACAAGCTGTTAGACTTTGCCCAACAACTTGGGTACACTGGAATATTCTTGGAGTTATATGTATGATGCCAGAAATAAAAAATTATGCATTAGCTCAACATTCTTGGGTTATGGCGATTGATCGTGAGCCAAATAATGGAGTTGCCTGGACAAATTTAGGAACTTTATATTTACATTTAGGTATTGATTAATCTTTTATACTTTATTGAAAAAGGGTAAACAAAAATTAGTATAGATTCATTATAATTTATATTATAGGTGAAACTTTTAAAGCGAATAAAGCATTTTCACGAGCCCAACGTGCGGATCCCGAGTATTCAAACAGTTGGATTGGCCAAGGAATAATTGCTGAATCTGTAGACAATAGAGAAGCAATGGATCTATTCCGTCACGCCATACAACTTGGGTATCATCCTCAAGCTGCAGTCGGTTATTCTCATTGGGTATTGATGAATATTTTAAATCCTGATGCTAAAAAGGATGCTCTTTATCATTATATGATTGTAAACATGCACGCAATACCAGTAGCTATAGATGCCATGACTTGGTATACCGGTAATGAGTTTTAAAAATATATTTTAAAGTTATTTTTTGATAGATCATTATAATAATAATAATTTTTTTTTTTTTTTTACTAATAAAAAACAAAATTTAAACTTTAGAGCGAGAACCTGATGTAATCTACGGCCGAAATGCTTTAGGATTGCTATTAGAACGGCAAAAATTGTACAAGTTAGCAGCTCATGAATATTCTGTTGCTTTAAAATTAGGAAAAGAAGATTCTCAAGAAGATCATGTAAGAGTAAATCTTGCACGAGTTTTAGTTCAAATGGGAGAATTCGACGAAGCTATTGAAGTTTGTCAGCGTATTAAAATAGCTAGCTTTAATTCTCACTGTCAATTAGCCTTAGCTTTATTCAAAGGTATTTATGAACATGAATAAAAAAAAAGAAAAAAAAAAACTGCTTATATGTGATAAAAAATATATATTCAACAAATGTTTTTTACAGCTGCAAGATATGAAGAATCATATGCGGCGTATGAAGCAGCTTTGAATTGGTTAGCAGACGACGGATCTGACAAAGCACACGTGCTCTGTGCAATGGCTTCAATGGCGTATATGTTCCAAGAAGTTGATGATGTTAAAACACTTCTTTTCCAATGCATCGAAATACAACCACCAACTGTTGCTGGTCTTTTAGCTGCTGCAGCACTTGGTCTTCTTCATCATGATTTAAATTTAACGAGTCTTGTTCTTAAAGAACTTGAAATTTACAAAGATGATCCCAAATACAGACATCATGTTGCTCGTCTTTCTGCTTACTCATGTCTTATGCATCATGATATTACAGGAGCCATTCGTATAATCTCTAAATCTATTCACAGGCGTCCAGGTTTCTATATTTTTTTAATATTGTCATAAAAATAAAATAGTTATTCATTATTAAAAATAAATAAAATATTTTCAGATGATGTTGGCTCGTGGATTAGTCTTGTTAGGCTTTTAATGGAAACAAATTCAAGTGATTTTGGTTACTGTGCACAAAAATCGTTATACCTTGGTCGTAAAAATTCAACAGTTGCTGTCGCACAAGTTGCCTGTGTATCATCGCTTGGTCAATTAATTGATGTAAACAATGATAAAGAACAATGTGGATTACGATCTGTACAAAAAACCATATTTTCTTTTCCGGGTATTGCTGAAAGTTGGGCGAATTTAATTGTGGCTGCGTTACCCCGGTAATTAAATGTGTTCTAAAATTATTTATTGCATATTTCGTTCAATTATCGATCCAAAATTAAATAAAATTTTTTTTCTAGGTGTGAAAAAAGCGATTCAATTCCGAATTTCAAATGGTTATTATCATTGGTATCTATTATTCGAGAAAAATGGAACTGCTCTAAACCAATGAATGAATGGTTACAAATAAATCAGGAAAAAATTTTAGAAATTTCAACTAAATATTAGAGTAAATATGAATAATAACGACATATTTAAAACTCAATTATACAAATTTTTTCATACTAATACTTTGTAATTGTAAAATTATTATTATTATTTTAATAAGAAAAAAACTACATATACACGGTTTATAATTACAATAAAAAAAATGTTTTTTTTTATCTTAATTACTTAGTCATTTTCTTAGAAAGATGTATTCCCTTGTCGACTTTGTCTCTCATAGTCATTTATTTCACTTGAAGATTCACTCCAACTTGAATTTTGATATCTTCTTGAGGATGGTTCACTTTCTTTGGGTTGTGTTTTAATTTTTTGTGTCAAATGCTCATCCAGAGTCTGAAAATAAATATCGATTAAGATTAAAAATTAAAGTAAAGCTCAATTTTTTTTGTAAATAGTCAAAAAATTACCATAGGCGTAATATAACCCTGAGATTGAAGAACTTTTATTAAATTACAAATTTCATGGTCTTCACCAATTTTCAAGCGTTTTATAGTTTCTTGAATTCTTGAAATCTAATAAAATAAAATTATCATTTTAAAAATATTTAATTGATTTATAACATAAATAATGTTATTTGTTATAAACTTACAATGTCAGTGTAGAAACCATTTTTCTCAGGTATTCCTCGCTGAATACAAGATTTCAGTACAATAACAATTTCATCGATTCTTCCTAAATCAGCGAGTGCCATTATTCTGATACATCTAATTGATATATAATCTACTGTTCTACTTAATGCAACAAGTTCCAGTGCGACCTCAGGCGATTTTAAATTAAGAGCTAAAGCACCTAACGCAGCGATTACTTTCCTCAGTGGTATACTACCTCGGTGGTCTAAATCTTTACAAATATTTAATCCATAATTCAAACTCTCTTGAGTATTCTGTTGAATGATAAAAAAAAAATTATTTAAAAGGTGAATCGCTGAAGACATGATAGATGGAATAAAAAAGACAAATTACCTCTTTGTAACAAGCTACGGCAACAATGTTGATTACTAATTTGGGATGACGGATACCATTAACAAATTTTTGTTTTACTTTATCGTAAATAGTACGTACATCAGCGTATTTTTTATTCTCATATAATAAATCCATTATCAGCATGAAGGTTGACATTTGATTAAAAAATTCATCGTATTTGGAGTTTAAAAATAAATCCATTGCAACGTCTGGTTCATTTAAATAATAAAGTGTTCTCATGACAACAGGTCCAAATTTAAATGTTCCAAAACGTACTTGGGAATTTTGAGAATTATATTTTTCCAACATGCTAACGAGTAATTGAATGTCATCTTTTTCAACTAGATGTAATGTTGATTTTAAATCCTCAGTGAAAATCATTGATTTTTCATCAACGATTGACTCTTGCATTTTAATTTTGAATGAATCAAGACCTATTTTATATTTTTCCATAACAATTTTCCTAGTGGACTTGTAATTATCCAAACCCAAACTTGCTTCATCATAAAGAGCCCGGCTTCCTAAAAACAAATATATATTTTATGTGAATTCGAAAAAAAAAACATGTGATATTGTTAGGTTATGTTTATTTTCTTACCATTGTAAATCAATTGTTGCTTGACCACTTTATTTAATATGTTTATATTAAATTTAGAAATACATCTAATTGTTCCTGCCATTATTACACAAGTATATTATTTGATCGAGTGATCAAGTATTAAAATATCTTCTTATTGAACGAAGATAGTAATATAGTAAGTTATAACACTTGACTAGTACGAGTACTAGTACGAGGAGGGGAGAGAGCTTGTTCAAATCTTCAAGGCATACAAATCTCAGTATTAGTTACTGGTTTTAATAATTTCGGAATAATAGTATAGTTTTTTTTTTTTTTTTTTTTTTTTTTTATCATTTAATTAAAATTTGATGGAACAGTGATTGATTATTCATTAATAATAATAGTTCAACGGCAAATTTCTCTAAATTTCATAATCGTTGAAAAAAATATAATACTGAAGTTAGCGGTCAGCTGTGAATTACAAAAATTTTTTTAACAAATTAATTACAATAAAAAAATGCTTCTAAAAATTTATGACATTAAATTCAGCTGTCACTTCACAATTTTTGAAGTTATACTTCTTTAGGCGCGTTATGAAAAATTGATGAGAGTGAAATTTTACGATGCGCGCGCACACCGTGACACAAAATTAACAGAAATGAAGTTGCCCACTAAATCGCTCATTAAGTTGAGGAAAAAATGCTACCAACAAAACAGAAATAGAACCTCTATTAGTGGCGCATGTTGGCACGCACGCCGCTTGTGTTCGCTGTGTATTTATATTTATATTATTTATCCACATGCTTTGAGTTTCTACATTTAAAACACGTGTTATAATCAGAAGTGATTTGAATTAAATATTTAAATCAATACTAATTAATATTAGAAAATATTTGTGAAAAAACTGTGCTCATCAACCTTCCTAAGTGCTCCAATACAATTTAGATTAACTCTATCTGTATGTATTATTTAGTAATATAAATGACAAAATTATTATTTAATATAATTCATACTAAATATTATTAAATTATTAACGTTAAATATTTATTATTAATTATTTAATATTTAAAAAAAAAAAGAAATAAATTTAATAAAACATTAAGTGAAAAATTTGTGATAAAAATTAAAATTGAACATCAAATTTAAATATTAATTTCTAATATTTATTATTAAATTGAGTGAATAATATAATAAAATAATTAATAATTAATAATAATAAACATAATTTAAAAACAACATTCGAATAATAATATAATTTATGTTACACTTAATGTAAGAGAATAATAATAAATATTTATTTATTTAATTTTTCAAATGTAAACTGAACTTTATTGACTATAATAACTCCTTTTCTAGTCTTGGATTATTTTATTGTAATTAATTATTTGCATACAATCAAAAACTATTTTTTTTTAAATGTTAAAAGTATTAAAAAACTATTAAAATTATTATGCCAAAGAAGTATAACTTCTTACACGTGTACATAAGTACACGCACCCTTTTTCTTTAAATTTTCTTAGACAAATAAATTATAGCAAAAAAATTATTAAAAAAATGGACTTGTAGAAATTTTAATAAATTAAAAATGCAATTTTTTAAAAATAATTTTTTAGAACTAATTTTTTTGTTAAAGAAAATTAAGAAATTGTCGAGTGACAGCTAATTTTAATGTAATTAAACATTTTTACTTATAATTTTTATCAATTTTTACATGTGAAACTTTTTAATTTAATTTTTTTTCAATAATTTAATTGCTATAAAATTCCAAAAAAATTTTTAATATCTGTCAACTTCAGTGTTATAAAAAAACCTATTTTATTTTTTTGGATGACTAAAATTTTGCATTTAAATTTATTTTTAAGTCTTCACCGCAAATTATAAAAATCAAGCTGTTGCAGTTCTCAGACAAAAAATTTCAAATTTTATAAGCAACTTAAAAAATGAAAAAATAAACAATTTTTTTCGTAATTTCATAAGATTTTTGTCAAACCTAATCTGTAATCTGTATATTTTACAGCCGGCAAAAGAATTCAGCTAATACTATATCGTGACGTCAAAAACTTCGGGTGTTTCCGATCTTTTCCGTGATATTTAAAATTATTTTTTCGCGCTCAATATTAAAAATTTAATTTTACAAACAATGATTTAAAAAAATTCTTTTTTAAAATCTCTGACATATTTATTAAAGAAATACAAACTGTTCATGATAAAACTTCCTTGCTTTCAAATCTTCAAGTAAAAATTAACGAATATTTTCAATGCGTATTTTTTCGAGATTTTATTTTTTGACACTTAATAAGTTTCATAAAAATTTCAAAATAAACGAATTCCTAATTTAAAAAAATGATTGCAATAATTTTTTTAATAAGGTCCTTTTGAGTATGAGTCATCACACAAATGTCATAGTTTAAATTGCATGATAGTATGAATCATCAGAGGGCGTAGAAAATAATTAAAAATAAATTAGGTGTTTTGATAAAATTTTTGATAGATAATTTGTGAATAATTATGACGTTAAAAAAAAAAATAAATTAATTTAGAAAGTATTTTAGTGAAGACCGTAACGGTCCGGAAGTCACGGAAGAAATTCAAAGCGACAATTTGTATTTAATAAAGGACGTGTTATATTAAAAATCAGTCGAAAGGAACGGTTGAACGTGACTTATTTTATTTATTATCTAAATATATTATTACCTTCAGCAACGGCAGGATAAAAACTTTATCAGCGACACCTGGGAGAAAATCAAAGTGAGCAAGTGTTGGGGAGTTCCATTGCCCTTTTGTAGTGTGTATACATTTGTGAATCGATCCACCACAGCATACACATACACATACACAGTACAGGTAGGGCTGACTGAGTTTTGCTGGATGCCTGGAAACAAAAAAGAGGGGGTAATCTTCCGTTTGGATAGTAGTAGTCCATAGTTAATTCTCCCATTAGTTTATACCTGGCTTACTTTAGTAAACATTTTACTGCCTAACTGTATTCTTCATTATAATAATTTTATTTAAATTTAGCAAATTATTTAAATTAAACTTGAGTTATATTTATTTTATTTTTAACTTATTGATATTGTATTTATTAAATCTTAGAAGATAAAATTGGCAAAGTTCATTAAACTTTATATACATAAATAATTACATGTGTTCTATAGTGTGATTATTTTGTTTTTCTGATGTTCTGTGAAGAAAAAATAACTATACATCATATATTCTAAATAGATGACTAAAAATTTATCAATAAATTGACGGTAAGTAATTTAAAATTTTAATTAATTAAGAATTAGTGATTGTATTGAGAGGCAATAAAAATTTTTAAATTATTAGCCAATGAAAAAAATGGACAGTTATGCTGAACTCTGTGGATTTATGGATGCAAAATTACCTGGAAATTTAATGCGAAAAAGATCATTTGTTTCATGGAAAACTTGGCGACGACACTGGTGCACTGTACGTAAATTAGGACCTGGATTAGGTGCTGAGGTTCAATTGGAGCGTGGACTCACCATTGATGGTTTAAATGCATATCGTAACACCATTAAAATTCCATCTGATTCTATAATATGCCGCACAGAATCTCGAACAAAATCATATGCATTTGGTATATTTCCTGCCAAAGAAAGAAAACCATTTCTTTATTTAAGTGGAATGTCTGAATCAGAAACACAGAGATGGATGGCTAATATTAGAGAATTATTAAAACCTCGACGATGTCGTTTTTTAGACGGTACATTCAATATTTCAATGGTTGATAATACTCATTCAAGGTCCGCTGGTTTAACAGGTAAGACATTAAATATTATAATTTTTTACAATAATTTAATAATCAATTTCTAATGGTGAAATTTTTTAGGCTTACATGGAGATTTAGTTGCTAGTCGCTGTGGAATTTTTCTAAAAGATGTTCACAATGGCAATATTATTGAACATTTAGAGTGGACTGAAATGAATCAATTTAATTTAGCAACCATTGGTCATCCGGATGATGTGAAAAGAATTTGTGTCATTCATACAACAAAATCATTTCGCGGTGGTATTGGAGAACTTTATATATTTTGTTTAAATGCGAGTCAATTATTACAGAGTTTAGTGAAACAAGGCCGTGAGCCTTTTAATAAAATTAACAAAGTCGAAATAATTAGACCTTTAAGCTTGAGCGAAGGTGATTTGAGATTTACAAATGATAATGAAACGGGAAATTTAACTATAAAAAATAAAGTATCAAATATTAGTAATGCTGGATTGTTGTTGTTACAACCAAGGCTGGAACGCGAGGGAAAGTTTATGTTTACCGATACTAGTGATTCTGGTAATACGTTACGAAAGATAAATGAGGATAAATTAGATTATTATATGCGAGCTGTGGATAACGTCTATGAAACTGAGCCTGCTAATTTATCAAATATTAGTGCAAGTCTAGAAGAGCTCGAAGAACCTCTGCATAAAAGAGTGTCTAACTTGTCAGCAGCTTCAGGTATTTATGAAGAAATTGTGGAGAATCATTATGACAATAAACTCAGTATGGATAATTTACATCTATATGAGAATCTTAGTGACATTAAACTTAATTGTTATAATAAAAGTCGTATACCACCACCACTACCTCCTCGAACACGGTGTGTTTCTGACTCTTCAAAAAATGGAGTATTCAGTGATGAGGAATTATGTCATGAAGATAATTCAAAATTATTGACATCAAACACACCATTGACTGATATTAATTTAGGATCTTCACAAAAAACTTTATTTCCAGTATATGCGACATCTGAGCATTCTGACTATGTTCCAATGTCACCAAGACCCAAAGATTTTTCTGCAGAGCAAGAAAAAAAACAATTAGTTTCTCACGAAGAAGACATTTATATGGTTATGCGATAATATGTCAAGTAGGAAATTTTTTAAATACTTTATTGCTCTGTTATATTTAGACAATTGTGAAACTATTGTGGCCTCAGTGATAATTATTTTATTTGGCCTATTTTTTATGGTAAAATTTAGAGTGCCAAGTATATACAAAAATAAACGGAAATTAAACTTCGAAAATTTACGATTTACCAATTATTAATAATTAAATAAATTATATAGCAATCATATATAAAGTATTTAAAGTCCATATCTCGCTCAAATTAATACATATACAAAGTAAAAAAATGTCTCATATCATTCAGGAAAATGAAGTACAAATATTTCTCAAGAAAAAAATTCCTCAAGTTTATATTTTTTCATTTTTTTTCTTTTGCAAAAGATTTTATTATAAATGATATTCGAAATTTTACCAGAACAAATTATATACATATACTATATAATATACATATCAATATTTATCAAAAAAATATCTTATGAAAAAAGCTTCTATTTTATTTTCGGTTTCTTATAATATATCTTAACTATTCACTGCCTTTCGCTCTGTGCCTATATATATCATTTTTGTAATGTCTATCAACATTCCTCGCAAATATGTAAATTGAGTGGGATGTTTTGAACAAAAAAAAATTATTCAATATTAATTAAATAATTCTTTATCTTTATTTATAAATTAGAAAAATTAATAATACTTTATTTTCTTATTTTATTTAGTTATAAAAGTATTATAAGTTAATTAATTTTAAATTAATAAATTTTGTATTCGAACTGGATTTGTAAAAAAGTTTAGGTTCAAAATAATAAAAAAAATATTAGCTAAAAATTTAACAAAAATGTGATAGAAATTACTGCTGTATAATGTGAAATTGTCGAAGGCCAGTTGCATTAACTTGCATTTATGTTAATATATCTGCTCATTGTTTAGATTAAAGATTTAAGTGATTAATTTGTTGCCTATTGTATATTACATATTTAATAAAAAATTACATGAATGAACTTTGTGAGTATTTAATTTAAGTTAACGTCGTATATAATTCTGTAAAAATTTTAGAAAATGATTCATTTAGTAAATATATAAAATATAAAAAAGTAATAATTAAATCCTTGCATGTTTTTGTACATGCTCACGAGCTTTTCTCTCAAATTCACTTTTATCGAAGCGATATTCATTTGCGATATTTGGCATCAATGGATCATCTGGATTTGGATTGCCCAGTAACGATTGTACGGCAACAAATAGATTTTCTAATGTGAATGTAGGCTTCCATCCACCATTAGGCGGCATTTTTAACAAGTCCATACAAATTCTACCACCTGTATCAACATTTGGATGGTAAACAGGTGTAACAAACTTCATCCTCGGTGGTTCATATGGATAAGTATCATCAACTTCGACTTCTAGTTTAAAAACTCCGTTTTCATAGGGACTACCATTTGGACCCAAAATAGTCACAATCAAATGATTTATTTTATCATCTTTCTGATAACATGCTATTCCTTCTGGAGGATTTTTCATAAGCTTTTCTAGCTCTCTTGTTAATCGTTTGTTCCCTGGTGGTGGCATTTTTTCAGTTGACTGCTGTAAAAAAATATTTTATTGATCAGTAGAATAAATTTATTTAATTTTTTACTATCGCGTTTAAAATTAATGATACTGAAATCAACGGTTACCCGATAGTTGTTGTTTTATTTAAAAAATAAGTTTGTACTAAAAAAACATTTTTAAAAAATCCATTAAGTAATAGTTTTTTGAAATTCTTACATCTGGAATTAAGAAGAATTTTTTTTTTTCATTACTACTTAATTTTTTAAATAAAAATCTTAAACATTGTCAAATGTTTGTTAATTTTAGTGTCATTATTATTAGTAAAGTAATAGTTCAATTAAATTATAGAGAATTGTACGAAAATTTTTTAATTTTCACACTTTTTAATCAAAATAGTATTAAGTGAAATTTGAAAAAATGTAAGTATTATGTGTTAAAATTGTAGACCCATTGAGTATTTTTAATTCTTCAACTTGTTAAAATGACGCATTCGAAAATTTTTTAGTTTTATTTTTTGTCGTCATTAAAGTTGTATTTCTCTTTTTTACAGTACAAATTTTTACCACATGACCTAAGGCAAAAGACCCAATTATTGACACTGGCCTAGTTATTAACACTGGCAATTTTATTTTAATTAATTAAGACAAATCGACTCTAATAAATTAATAAATATAATTTTTGAATTATAAATTTTAAGATAATTGATATTACGAGAACATTTAATTTTTTTAATTAGAATAAAATTGCAAGTGTCAATAACTGGGTATTTTAATGACATTAAAGTTAGCTGTCACTATTATAATTTTTTTAATAAATAAATTTGCTCCTAAAAATTATTTCTGAAAAATTGCATTTTTACTTTTTTAATTTTCTAAATGTCAATTTTTTGTTCTCATTTTTTTTTGCGATGATTTATTTGTTAAAAAAATTTTTTAAATTAATTATTATCTGCTGAATTGATGATTCTCATGGTATTTTACCTTATAATATCTGGATTTTGAGAATAATAGTAAGCATTGTAACAACTAATATTTATTTTTAAGCATTTTTTTAAATTAAAAGTTTTCAAATTTTTTAACAAATAAATTATTACAGTAAGAATTTAGAAAAAACATTCTAGATGTAGAAATTAAAAAAAAAAAAAATTACGCAAATGTTTTGCAATATTATTTTTTATACTAATTTATTTATTAATTAAAACCAAAAAACTGTCAGCTGTGTACTGATTTCTGTGTCATTATAGGGCAACTTACCCCGTTTACTCAAGCTTTGTTAATTAATTAAATAATGACTTAATTAATTATCTTAGCTTCTATTGTGTCAATAATTATGAGCGGTGAATTTATAAACAAAACCACATGCGGTACTTTTCAGTTTTGTGTTACATCACAGCCACTGTAGGTGGCGTCGCAGTATTTACAAAAAATTTACATGCTCTGTTTAAAATTTCTTGCAAAAAATTAACCGCAACTTCTATTTTTGATTGAATGCAATATTTCATCTTTTAGTTATAAATAATAAACAAAATTCGTAGTAAAATAATGATTAAGAGAAAATTAAAAAAAAAAAAATTTTCTTTAGTGTGTAAAAATAAAAAAAATTAAAAATGATTCATCCTTATAGTTAAATTGTCTATATCTATACATTCTATTAAATAAAGAAACTAATTAAACTAACAGAGAGACAAATAGGTCACGTGTACAATGGAAAGAGAAAATATTAAAAAAGTGGGAGATGGTTGTTGCGTTGTTTCTGATGTAGGAGTGCGCTAGTGTCAGCGCCGAGGAACGTTGGTTCATATAATCTTTAAATTCTCATCAGTGCCTAAAGATATGAATTAAATCCTATAATATTATTTTGGGTACAAACTGCAGTTTTATTATAAGAGTTTTGTTGATAAGTATTAAAATTATTTGAGTATATAAATTGTTTTCTCATCCGTTAATTAAATGAGCATCAGCAAGTGTTTGTGTTTGAAGACGTAAGGTTGAGAATAACCGCAAGTGACTCGTCCGTTGAAACGACAGGTAACTTTGGGCGTTAACCATTCTTTTACCTCATGTATACAATTAAGTTTTTACTATTGGTTTTATTTAAAATACCATAATTTCATTTATTTTTTACAGGTTAAATTTTATTTTTTATTAGTGTTCAGTAAAACAATTAAAAATTTTTTATAGTTGATGGGAAATGGAGGGTGTGTCTACTTGACAAGTTTTTAGATGGAAATGTATCAACAATTTGAGTCATCGTATGCACACGTATCATGCCGCATATAATCATTATTTTTATTAATTATTTTAATATCACTTGATAGTACTTTAATGTCGGAATCACAATAAATAAATTTAATTTTTTAATAATTAAAAATTAACATTAGTTTTTTTTTTTTAATTTCATAAAAAATATATTTATTTATTAATAAATAAATAAATAAGTAAATACTAGTGTGGGCGTGTGATTAAAGTAGGAGCAGAGTGTGCATCGGTAATAAAGAGAGAAACTGTAATATAATCATTATTTATTATCATTATATTTAAGTACTTTGGGCGCGTCATGTATCAATGAATCAAATGTATACAATACATGGTGTAATTGTGTGTTTTAATTATTTGATGAAATTGTCATTTTTGTTTTTTTATTTACATAAGTCATAAGTTTAAATAAATTAATTTTTACATTTGTTTACAGAAATCCAAAAAATGTGGTTTTTAATATTTTTGTTATTGGCACCAATAAATGGCCAATTTTCATCAAATGAATACGAAACATCGTCAAAATCACCATGGAACAATCGGTATGACGAATTAAGCAATACAAGGGATCAAAACCCAGGATTTTCATTTCCCCGAGGAAATGAAAATGTGATATTCAAAGAAGCGTAAGTAAAATAAAAAAATTAATTAACTAAAAATTAATGACAGTGTTATTTAGAACTAATTTAAAAATTTTTTCTAGAACTTACTTTGTTGTGGCATCTCGCTTGTGTCGACCGGGACAAATATACCGATTGGTAGTTGATGTACTCCAAAGTGTGTTACCGATGACAGTTCGGGCGTCAATTCAACGCGATGGTGTTGAAGTGGGATCTGATTATAAAGAAATAAAAGAAGGTATTCCGGAAAATTTAATGATTAAGATACCTCATGAAAAAAATAAAGCTGAATACAAGCTTCGAGTGGAGGGTCTCTACAACGGTTTAACTGGAGGGCAAGCTTTTTTTAACGAAACAAAACTCATATATTCTCAACGAACTATGACGATATTTATTCAAATGGACAAGCCAGTTTACATGCAAGGTCAAACAGTACGTTTTAGAGCAGTACCAATAAATACTGAATTAAAAGCTTTAATTGAACCTGTTGATATTTTTATGCAAGATCCGCAAGGGCGTATTATGCGGCGATGGCTCAGTCAACAAAGTAATCTTGGTACAGTTTCTATGAAATATCAGTTGTCTGATCAGCCGATTTTTGGTGATTGGCAAATTGTTGTTAAAACTGAAGGACAAATAGAAACTAAAAATTTTACAGTGGAAGAATATTATCAGACACGTTTTGAAGTTAATGTGACAATGCCTGCCTTTTTCTTTGATAGAGATCAATTTCTTCATGGAGTAATTCAAGCAAATTATACATCAGGTGCACCAGTAAAGGGAAATTTGACTATTAAAGCTATAGTAAAGCCACTAAATGCGTATCGATCATCACAATTACCATCTTCAGAATTTTATTTTACTTTCAATGAATATTATCCACCTTGGTTCAAACAGCCAGAAGATTATAGAGATTATCAGGTTATGAGATTTTTCAATGGTACTTACAGATTCCAGTGGCCAATGCAGGAAATTTTAACACGGTCATCTATTAATGAAGGAATAGAAGTACATATCGTTGCAACGATAGGTGAAAGCTTTTTAAATGAAGTTATTGTTGGCCATTCAACAGCTAGAATATTCAACTCTACTGTACGTATACATTTTTCTGGAGGTTCACCTCAAGTATTTAAACCAGCTATGCCATACTCATTAAATATTGTTGCTTCATATCATGATGGTTCAGCATTATCCAAGTATAAATTGGAGCACACGTTGATGGAAGTACGTGCGGATGTTGAATCTAAAAGCGGAAGTCATAGAACTATAGATTTTCCAAATCTTCACGTTTCTTTAGATCACGAAGCTGTGTGGCCAATGAAAATTGACTTAAGACATCAATTAGGATTTGACAATCCTAAACAGATTCAACACATTCTCAATGATGTCAAGTCAGTCAAAATATATGCTTCATTTCTTGACGGAGAAGGAGAAAGAGCGAATACTGAAATACTTCTTTTGGCTCATGACTCTCCAGAAAATAAACATATAAAATTATCAACATCGACACAGCATCCAAAAGTTGGTGAATACTTGGTATTACATGTTCAAACAAATTACTATGTTGAAACATTTAATTACATTATAATGTCTAAAGGAACAATACTTTTGACTGGTCAAGATATTATGGAACCAAATATTAGAACATTTTCTATTCCATTGAGTTCAGAAATGGCACCTGTTGTTACTGCTGTCGTTTATCAGGTTGGTCAACACGGTCAAGTTGTTGCGGATTCTTTAACAATACCCGTGAACGGTATTTCTGGTAATAACTTTACTGTTTTCATTAACAATAAAAAAGCAAAGACAGGTGAAAAAGTAGAAGTAGCAATTTATGGTGAACCAGGTTCCTACGTCGGGCTATCAGGAACTGATCGTGCTTTTTATTCAATGCAAGCTGGCAATGAGCTTACTTACGCAAATGTAATTTCTAAAATGTCATATTTTGGTGAAGATACAAATGGCACTCATACTCACTCATGGGTCTTCCACAGCGGTGATCCCGATGAGGCCGTTTTCTTTCCATCATCAAGCTTTGGAATTGACGTTAATCGAACATTTGACTACATTGGATTAGTTGTATTTACAGATGCTAATATTCATCGAAGACCTGACAATTGTAATCGGACACAAGGGCGTGCGGAATGTTTGAGTGGACAATGTTACAGGATTGAAAAACAGTGTGATGGTTTCTTTGATTGTGATGATGGTACCGATGAAGCCAGGTGTAAAACTGGCAATTTAACAGACTTGAATCTCTTCCGTAAGAATCGATTCAACAGAATCCAGCGACAGTATGAAAACGTATGGTTATGGAAAGACATCAATATTGGTCCCCATGGTCGTTACATATTTAATATTGATGTGCCACGCAGACCTGTACATTGGATGGTAACTGCTTTCAGTATGAGCCCAACAAAAGGTTTTGGTATGTTACCAAAAGCAATTGAATACACTGGTGTATTACCTTTCTTTATCAATGTTGAAATGCCAAATCACTGTCGTCAAGGTGAACAAGTTGGTGTAAGAGTATCTGTATTTAATTATTTATCATATAACATCGAGGCGACGGTGGTTTTAGCTGATTCACGTGATTATAAATTTGTTCACGTAGAAGAAGATGGTATAGTTAGATCATACAACCCAAGAACAACATTTGGAGAGCATCAATTCTTTATTTGGATCCCTGCTCAAGATGCAGTGGTTGTATATCTTCCAATTGTACCCGTTCGTTTAGGTGATATTAAAGTTAAGGTTTATGCACTGACAATAATAGGCAAAGACACGGTTGAACGTACTATTAACGTTGAATCTGATGGAATTCCTCAGTACCGACATCAATCAGTTTTATTAGATTTGAGTACTCGAGGTTCAGCTTTACGCTTTATGCATGTAAATCTTACAGTAACACCAGAAGTTACTTATGCAGAAGATCGTTACTACGTATATGGTTCAAATAAAGCAAAAATAAGTGTTGTGGGTGATGTAGTTGGTCCTATTTTTCCTACGATGCCAGTAAATTCAACAAGTTTATTAGGACTTCCCATGGATTGTGCTGAACAAAATATGTTCAGTTTTGCTGTCCACATGTATACAACTCTTCATTTGAGATACATAAATCAAAGAAATTTGAAACAAGAAAGAACAAGCTTTAATTTCATGAATGTTGCATATCAACGACAATTATCATTTATGAATCCTAATGGATCTTTTAGTTTATTCAGAAGTGATTGGAATCAATCAGCATCTAGCGTATGGCTTACAGCTTTCTGTGCTCGTATTTTCCAAGAAGCTAATTTTGCTGAATGGGAAAATTATATTTATATTGATCCAAAAGTTATTGAAGCTTCTGTTAGTTGGCTTTTAGATTATCAGTCACCAGAAGGAGCATTTTATGAAATAACCTGGTTACCGGATAGAAAAGTCAACACGTCATATATTGATGAATTTGATTACATACGACATAGAAATATTAGTCTTACTGCTCATGTCGTGATGACACTAGTTGCAGTAAAAGATATATCAGGAGAACTTGGTACTAGGATTGCATTGAGTCAAGCCAAAGCAGTAAGATGGCTTGAAATAAATTTAAATCATGTAAATAAACACGGGTCACCTTATGAAATTGCTATTGTCGCTTATGCTCTCTCCCTTGCTAAATCTCCTAGTTCAGAGATGGCATTTAATATGCTAAATCAACGGCAAATTCAAGAAGAAGAATTTCTGTATTGGGCTCGTCAGCGTCTTCCACCATTACCTACTAAGTCAGAAAACAATAGGCCCTATGGTTTACCAAGATTACCATATGCATATGATTCAGAAAACATTGAAACTTCGGCATATGCTCTTTTACTGTACGTTGAACGAAGTCAAGATTATAAGGCCGATGGAATAGTTAAATGGTTAAATTCACAACGACTTACTGACGGTGGTTGGGCATCAACTCAAGACACCATGTGGGCAATGAAGGCTCTCATGAAGTATACGTCTGCATCAAGGCTTCGTGAAGTTACTGAATTAACTGTTAAAGTCGAACCAACAGCTTTAAAAGGAGGTGTTAAAAGATTTGATATTAATAATAAAAATATTGCCAAGTTGCAGAGCTTTGAAGTAAGTTTATTTGTTTTTATTTAAAAAAAAAAAAAAAAAAAAAAATGTTATTATAATTTTCTTAATATTTTATTTTAGGTACCTGAAGCATGGGGAACAGTACAATTTGATATCACAGGATCTGGATATATAATTGTTCAAATGTCAGTGCAATATAATGTTGATTTGAAAAAATTCCAAACAGAGCCACCAGTGAAAGCATTTGATTTGGTTGTCAGACACAATTCTTACGGAAGAAATCAGTCTCACATTAATTATCTTAGTTGTCAAAGGTAATGATAATAATAATACTTTTTAATTGTATCGTGTTTTCTCTTGAACAATATTATTTTTCCGAAGTGAAATTAAAATTAAAAATTTTAAGAGGATATAATATTTTATTTTAATTTTTAAAGGTGGACTAACTTCAACGAGTCTGAAAGATCTGGAATGGCTATATTGGATGTAACGATACCAACGGGTTATATTATTCAACAACAAAATTTGGATGCATATGTTCGAGCGAGAGAAGTAAGAAATTTACAACGAGCGCGATTTGCAGAGCAAAAGGTTTTGTTTTATTTTGACTATTTGGATAACGAAGAAACTTGTGTGAATTTCACAATTGAGAGGTGGTATCCTGTCGCAAATATGTCGCGTTATTTAGCGGTTAGAGTTTATGATTATTATGCACCTGAACGTTTTAATGAAACTATATTTGATGCATTGTCAACATATCTTTTAAACATCTGCGAAGTTTGTGGTAGCTCGCAATGTCCATATTGTCCAATTTATAATGCTGCCATAGCATTGTCTTCACCTGAAGTATTTATGATTATAATTTCAGTTATTTTTACGACTGTAAGATTTCTTAAAACACAAGAATTTAGTGTTGGGTAGTCTACTAAATTATTATTTTTTTTTTATTTTAAATTAAGGATGAGTACAAAAGAAATTTATTAATCATCCGCAATCAAAATCTGAAAAAAATTCATTGTGTAACATCATTGATGTTAAAATGTATACCGAAGTTGCCTTCTTAAAACTAAAAAAAAATATTTAATGTTAGTTTTTAAATTATTTTTTTAACTAAAGAAAATGATAAACGTTAGTATAGAATGTTAATTATTCGGAATACGCACATATTAATTTTTTATATTCATGTACAGTGCTACTTTTAATAATTTTTTTATACGGTTTAGAATTTCATAGAAATATATAATTAATATTAGTATTTAAATACAATAATGAAAATGTTTAATTATATATACTGGTTTACTGAATTGGCAACTTGTACATAGTAGTTGATATTTTCAATTGGAAAGAGAAGAAAAAATATACTTATGTTGACATGTTGCTTTAAGCCGTCTACGTAAACACGAGTATTAATGTGTTTTACAACAAATATTTTATAGATCAAAAATATTTAAAAAATTTAGATAATAATTATTTAAGTCAATTTATTTTTCATGAAAATGAAAATTATATATTGAAAATTAACATGGCAAAATTTTCTATATACTTGTTATTGTAATGTATTTTTAAAAGTAATATAGTTATTTTTTAAACCGTCCATTTTTATTCATGAAATTATTTTAAATATTAATTATTTTTTTCATCGAAACTATTGTTTCGAGTGTTCATTTGTATGTTAAAAACTAGTTTTAAGAATTACTAAATAATTGTATTTTATGTTATTGAACAAAAATTTTAAACGTACAACTACAAGTTCAAGTATTTCTTGTTTACTCATTGTAACTCTTATTATATTGTTACAATATATTAAATTTATGCCGCCCAATAAATTATAAATTAATTTTATAATCTTTGTATAAAAAATAAATATTTTAAAAAAGTTATTAATTTTTGTTTCTTGAATCATTTATTTCTAAAATCCTCTAGACTTATACTTTGAAATTTTTCAATGCTGTATTTTAATTTGTAAGATTAATTATAATATAGTTTTTGAATTATAAATAACTGTTTTAAATAATACTGAAGTTAGCAGTCAGCTGTTAATTTAAAAAATGTTTTTAATAAATTAATTACAATAAAAACTGCTTCTAAAAATTTTTACTTGTAATTTTAATTAATTTTTACATGTGAAACTTTTTAATTTAATTTTTTTATAATAATTTAATTGCTGTAAATGTCTAAAAAAAATTTTTATACCTGTCAACTTCAGTGTCATTGTTTTAATGGTTGTTATCAAACACATAAAACAAATTTTTGATGGATTGATAATGATAATAGAGGAAATAATTATTTATTATTAACGTTGACGTCATCAACGGTGTTTTTTTTAACATTGACTAGATCGGTCGGATTAATATGTAGTGTATGTATGTCCATACGTTAGTGAAGTACTTAAATAGATCCAAAACTTGAGTTTCCGGATAAACATATACTGATACATTTCCATGTCATAAAATTTGGTAAAACCCATCAGTACAGTATAAGTAATTTACACAGTGATGATGCCTCAGTTACAAGTAAATATGTAACTCACAGTCTCACACATATACAGGTTAAAATATACTTTGTGCGCCATATAGTGCGTAGCAGTTTATTTATTCAAGGATATTTCCCAAAAATTATATTTAATTTATAAAATATTGAACATTAATAAAATAATCGCAGGTATGTGTTTAAAATTTTTTTACATTTTTAATTAAGTAATTAATAACAACAATAATAGTTGTTAAATTCTATATTGAGTAGACACCGTGATAAAATTAAATAATAATTTAAAAGTGTGGTTATATAAAATATAAAAGACGTAGATAAATTGTGAAAAGTATTTTCTAGATGAAATAAAAACTACGAAAAGTATTAAAATTTTATATTTCTTGGTTTTAGGATAAAAAAAAGCAAGTAAAAATGACAGCTGCTAAATCGTATCAGGGCAAAAGCAAGCCTGAAGATGAATCTCCATTGTTAAAAAATCAGAAATATCGGTAAGTATCATAAGAAATCGACCTATTAAAAAAAAAAAAAAAAAAAAAAAATTATAAGTATTTTATTTATATGAGAATTAATTTAATGTCATTAAAGTTAGCAGATATTTAATCATTTTTAGGACTTTTCTTAACAATTAAATTATGGCAAAAAAAAAATAAGAAAAAAAAATTGACATGTAGAAATTTTAAAACATTAAAAATGCAATTTTTTGGAAATAATTTATTGTTATTAATTTAATTGTAAAATAAAATTAAAAATTGATCAAGTGACAGCTAATTTTAATGTCATATTAATTTAGCAGCTATTGATTAATTTTTAGAATTTTTTAACAAATAAATTATGGCAAAAATATATGAGAAAAAAAAATTGACATTTAGAAACTTTAAAAAATTATATGAATGCAATTTTTTAAAAATATTTTTTCAGAAAAGATTTATTTGTTAAATAAAATTAAAAAATTATCAAGTGACTGCTAACTTTAATGTCATTTTATTTATTCATACTATTATTCATAATACAAGTATTTTTATTTATTTACAGAAAACAAGTATTTGACTCGATAAATTCCATAAAGTTTTTTGAAAACTATCCGTCACTAAACAGTTGGCTGATTAGTTTATTGTATTTCATATTATTTTTGGCTTTACTATTCTTACTGACACCACCGGCGTTGGTTTTACTTTCAATATTTGTATCATTATTCTTGGTAAGCGTTGTCGCAGCCAGAGGATCATTATTATCAATGACTTCACAGATGGAACTCAATGTCTCAAGCTCTTGTATTGTTAATACAGTTGACAACTATTATTATCATAATCTAAAAGAGAAAAATTTCACCATTATACAGTCAGAAAATGAAAGAATAATGTGGATTTTGTGTATTATAATTGCATATACAATACCAGAATTAATCAATTCAATGCTATGTTTTCACAAGTCCAAAAATAAGCCATCAGTTAAACAATTCTTATCAGTGGTTATACCAGAAACGTTGTACGCACTGGGAATAGCTCTAATGGTCTTTTTTATTTTGCCAAAATTGAATTTAAACTTTTTTGTTTTGTTTCTTATTTGGTGTATTTTTGAATGGGGATTACATACTATGATATCAACGATTTATGGAATTAAGAATCTGAAGTTTAAGATTTTACTAGTTATTATTGATATTATCGTTTTGGCATATTATGTAACATATACAATGTTTTATTCCTTCGATGGAGTGGAACGTAATAACAGTACATCATGGATTACGATTTTAGCATTGGCATTAATTCATGGTGGATTTTGGCAAGATGTTCCTGATTCTAAATTTAGTTTTACTGGTAAGTTATTTCACGATGTAATGAGTTGGTTATTAATGAACTCTTTCATAGTATTTTTAAGGGAGAACACCACTGAGACGATCGAAAAAAAGAGGTGATTTTTGAGAATTTTTTTGACCGGGAAAATAAAAAAATTTGGGAATCGGATTTTTTTTATTTTATTAAGGGTACATTAAAGATTATTACCCTAAATTTTTATTAAAAAATCTTTAATTATTAAAAAGTTATTAACAATCTCGTCGAGCTCTAGAAAAAATTTCCCCCTCCATGGTCGGTTCGATAACTCAAAAACGGATTATTTGAAAATAAAAATCTAAATTGCTTTTTAATCAGTAAAGATAAAGTTATCGTCGCACGTACGGAATTAAAAAAATTTTTATTTTAAAGATTTTTTCAGCCGTGTTAAAAAAAAAAAAAGTTAGAATAATCAGAAAATTTTCAATCAGTCACCATTTTTTTTTAAATGAAAATTTTGTCTTTGTTCTTAGGTTCAAATTTGTATTTAGTAGATACAAATGTTGCAATTGTTGTCTTGAAACTGATAATCAATAATTGACGAATGCGATAAATTCTTATTCATACGCACTCAAAAAAATTGATGAATATAATTTTAGTAAATTATTTTAAAAAGATTTTCTTTTTTATTTTTTAAGAAAATTTTCATTTAAAAAAATTGGCGACTGATTGAAAATTTTCTCACTATTCTTACTGTTTTTTTTTTTGTTTTAACCCGGCTAAAAAAATCTTTAAAATAAAAATTTTTTTAATTCCGTACGTGCGACGATAACTACATCCTTACGGATTAAAAAACAATTTAAATTTTTATTTTCACATGATCCGTTTTCGAGTTATCGAACCGACCATGGGAGGAGAAATTTTTTCTAGTGCTCTACGAGATCGTTAATTACTTTGTAATAATTAAATGTTTTTTAATAAAAATGTAGGATAATAATCTTTAATGTACCCTTAATAAAATAAAAAAAAATCTGATCCCCAAATTCCTCTATTTTCCCTGTCAAAAAAATTCCCGAAAATCACCTCTTTTTTTCGATCGTCACAGTTTTGTTCCCCCTTAATAATCAAAATTGGATTTTTTTAGGCAATTAACTTGTTTTAAAATAGTTTTTTGATAATAGTCGGCTCCCAACTAATATATATATTTTTACTTTTTTCTAGGATTTCTTCCGCCGTTTGTGAAAGCTCGGAAAAATTTGGAACCCGTGAAACATTACACTTTTGCTTTAGTGTCAATTTGGAAAATAATTGTTTTCACTGCAAGTTCGTTAATGATACTCTCCTTTAATGGTATTGACCCTAAAAAAATATTTTCGACGTTCGAATCTGCATTCAGTCAACACAATGTAACTATAATCCCCAATATTAATGGAGAAGAAGACATTCAATCACCGTATGACTTTGAGTCAATAATTATAACTAAAGGCTTAAATTTTCCAATTTTGGTTGTATTTTTCCAAATATTTGTATCTACAGTAATCTATATGAAACGTAAGTTAATCAAAAGATTATTTAAAAAAATAATAATGAAATTTTCATTAATATTATGTAAGCTATATAAAAAATATAAATAAATAATTTGCTTAATTTCAGGTAACACGCTATTTTTAAGTCTCTTTCATGGATTTGATTTTCGATCTCGCTGGGGATTAAATATTCCTTGTTTAATTTCTATTGTATTCTTTTGGTGGTCAGCATTGATGAAAAAGCACTATTGTAACTTGGCTGATGCACGAAGTGCTGAACTCGTATATTTCTTTGACCCTTTGATAGAAAGACCTTCATCTGAAATCCTGCGTATTTTTCGCTTAATCCAACCGAAAACTGGGAAGCTATTTTGCTGAAATGTGCAAGTTGCTGGATTATGATTTCGTTCTGGTTCCGGTCACGTTTCAGCTCATTGTTTGAAAGCATAAAACAAACAAATCAAGAAAATAAACCTTCTCAACCTGTCAATGTTTATCTGGTTACAATTGATGAAAAACCAGTTGACACAAAAAATCCTGGTTGTTAAATAAGTATAAAATTTAATCCAAAAAATCTTTATTAAATTTAATAATCAGTAAATATTTTAACAATTTTTTTTTTCATTAAGATGATTCATCTATAATTGTAACTGGACAATAATTGTGAACAATTCACAGTTTTTGAGGAAAATATAATAATTTTGTAATTGATTTTTTGATACATTATTTTTATATCATCTATTGTATTGATTATGAAAAAAATGTTGGCAAATCTATAAAGTTTTTTGAATCGTGATGAAATTTATAATATAATAAGCACATTTTTTGTATATTTTTGTATGATACCTGTTGGTGTGTTGATTACACGAATGTATTTAATTAATTATTCCATAATTAAACATTTTCAAATGACAAAAATCAGATTTATTTGTATTGTATTATTTATTGAAATTTATTTGAGTTATTGATAGTATAAAACAATCCAAGCGTTTAATTTGAAGCTATTATTAAAGTATATAAGTTTAAGAGGTATTTTAAAAAAAAAAAATTAATAGCTGATATTATTTTGTTAAATACGGCATAAAGCTAATCATATTTAATTAAAATTGAAAAATAAGTGGAAATTTTCATTTTATTTATTTAAAAGTTCAGACGCCAATCGGCAATATACAACAACAGAAGAATACCATTTTGAAGAAAATGATTTTCTTTAGTGAAGAGAATAAATTCTTGAGGTAAGAAATTATTCTTGGTCTAAGAAAATTTTCTTGTTTCAAGAATTTATTCTCTTGACTCAAGAAAATTATTTTTTTCAAAACGGAATTTTTGGTTTAAGAGTTTGGCTTTTGAGTCAAGTCAATTTTTTTATCAGTATATATATATATATATACATTATCAATATATATATATATATATATATATATATATATATATATATATATATATATATATATATTAGGTGGGTCAAAAAAATCGAATAATTTATTTTTGATTTTATACTCTGAAAAATAGGTTCGTAGACACCTAAAAGAATTCTCTCAAGTATAAGCTCTTAATTATAACGGGAAGGTCCTCCGCTTTGCGGGTTTCTATTTTTTCGAATAATCAGATAAAAAAATTTATATCTCGCTTCCAACTGCTTGGAAAAATATTCCGTGGCATAGATTTTGTGAGAAATTGAATGCTTTACAAAAAGGTCTCTTATGACTTTTTCAAAAACTCAACCGATTAAAAGATATTCATAGTTGAAGTTTGGCTATTTTAAGGAAAATATTCGTTTTTATTATGAATTTTATAAGTCGATGAAAAAAATTATTTCGGATTGCGGAACTCATGATTTTGTAGGAAATTTACTGCTCTACAAAAATGGTCTCTTATGATTTTTGATTAAGTGAAGCCGTTACGAGATATTCATCGTCAAACATTAACGAATATCAATATTTCCAGTTTTTGATCAATAATTCGATAAATTTTAATTTAAACTATGAGTTTCAGGAAAATTTACATAAATTTGAGTTTCGATCGATAAAGAAATGTTATAATAAGTTAGATAAAGAATTATTGGAATTATCATTGATTTTCCTTGGAGAAATGCCTCAAGAAAAGATTTCTTTCAAACGTCCTGGTGCTGTTCATCATGCTAGATGGATGGCTAAGGCCATTTATAGTTTGAAAATGTATCTATTCAGAGAGATGAATTCAAACTCTCTCAGAAAGAATTGCATGGTCTTCGTCATTTCTGTATTTTTATAGTCACATTGTATTTAAAAGCTTGGTTTTCATCAACTTCTGCAACAACTGCTGCTTATCATGACTTGCAGTTTATGAAAAATTTATTGGAGTACAAACATATCAATCCTTTGATTTCTTCAGCTACGTGTGAAAAAATGATTTCGCACTTATGGTATTTGAGCGATGAACTTGCCATTTTATCACTGTTTGACGATGGCGTTCCATTAGAAGTAAAAAAACGTATTGTTGAAGCTGTTAATACTCGTGAAGGTACAGATTCTAAAGCTAAAAGATTTGTAATTGCTAAAAAGATTTGAATTCATTGGCGCAGAGAACTCTGAGTGACTTTGTGTCTAAAAGTCATTAAATCTTTTCAAAATCTTCGATCTACCGTATGACTTTCTTGATGTCGATGTTGAATTATGGCCTACTAATGAGAGTTATCTCGAAAATAAAGAATACTTTCAACAACTAAAAGTTGTCAATGATTCAGCAGAGCGAGCTGTTGCATTAGTCAGTGAATATAATCAATGCTTGACAAAAAATGAAGAACAATTCCAGTACTTATTGCAAGTTGTCAAAGAACATCAAAAAACATTCCCAAATTGTAATAAAAGAAATTATTTATAGTAATAGCGTACTGTTATGTTAAAAATATAGACAATTATATTGCAATTGATAATTCAATAAAAAATTTATCTATAAAAAAGTTAAATACTGGTTGTTTCTCACTTGATTCAATACTTTTCATATTAAATTTGACAAAGAAATATGTCATTCACTTCAAATTAAACTAATCATTGGCTATATGTCGAAAAAAATGCTCTAATTTCTTGTTTTAATGCAATCAAACAAGCTCAAGACTGAAAACAATATTAAAAAAATTGTTTATAACATTTCTTTATCGATCGAAACTCAAATTTATGTAAATTTTCCTGAAACTCATAGTTTAAATTAAAATTTATCGAATTATTGATCAAAAACTGGAAATATTGATATTCGTTAATGTTTGACGATGAATATCTCGTAACGGCTTCACTTAATCAAAAAATCATAAGAGACCATTTTTGTAGAGCAGTAAATTTCCTACAAAATCATGAGTTCCGCAATCCGAAATAATTTTTTTCATCGACTTATAAAATTCATAATAAAAACGAATATTTTCCTTAAAATAGCCAAACTTCAACTATGAATATCTTTTAATCGGTTGAGTTTTTGAAAAAGTCATAAGAGACCTTTTTTGTAAAGCATTCAATTTCTCACAAAATCTATGCCACGGAATATTTTTCCAAGCAGTTGGAAGCGAGATATAAATTTTTTTATCTGATTATTCGAAAAAATAGAAACCCGCAAAGCGGAGGACCTTCCCGTTATAATTAAGAGCTTATACTTGGAGAGAATTCTTTTTAGGTGTCTACGAACCTATTTTTCAGAGTATAAAGTCAAAAATAAATTATTCGATTTTTTGACCCACCTAATATATATATATATATATATATATATATATATATATATATATATATATATATATATATATATATATATATATATATATATATATATATATATATATATATATATATATATATATATATATATATATATATTGAAA
Source organism: Cotesia typhae (assembly GCF_013202065.1). Classification (NCBI taxonomy): domain Eukaryota; kingdom Metazoa; phylum Arthropoda; class Insecta; order Hymenoptera; family Braconidae; genus Cotesia; species Cotesia typhae. The sequence continues at coordinate 115,301 of NW_027423731.1, read as the reverse complement.
CACTAGAATTTTTACTTCTATGAAAATTCTTACCCTGATAGCCAGCGCTTTCTCAGTAAGTAGTTGGCTTCTAGCAGTTACGGTTAACTTGACATCGAGTTAGCGGTAATTTTTTACATGACAACAGTTGTAAGCAAATTGACGGAAATCTACGGCCGAAACTTGAATACAAGTTAACAATCAAACTTGTAGTTAAATTTCCGTTCAACTTTATTACAATTTGACAGAAATACTTGTACAGCAAGTCTTGACGTCTGTTTTCAGAGTAAGTTATAGGTAACTAATAGTTAATCGCTTGCTTTACCAACTCTTTCCGTCAAGTTAGCTTCAAATTGCGGACGTAGTTTGACAGTAAGTTACAGGTAAGGTGGCTATCAGGGTAGTTTCCAGGCCACTAAATCTCGCGGATAAGAAATAGTCGCCTGGATTTCGTTTTGTAACAGGGTAAAATTACCCTTAATCGATAAGTCACCGAATATCGATAATTATTCGACATAGCACTGGCGCGTCTCGATCTTCGGGCCTAAAGGGAGAATAGGAGGGGGTGAGTTTGGGTTAAAATAGGTGAGCCGTGCAGTGGAACAGGGAGAAGTAGTGTGACCGCCAGACTGAGTGCCACGGAAGTCAAAAAGGACCGTTCCCGAGAGTAGTGACGAGACGAAGGAAGCCAACTACAACTAGTACTTCATCCTCAACGAGTGAGTTAGATCATCGTTTTGCTCGTCAAGGTGTCAATTATTGCTCTGTGGGAAGGAAGTGGACCGCGGTTTATCCAATACCCAGTTACTTCTCCTAGACGAGTAGAACGCTAGTGATAATGTTTTATATCAAGAATTAATTATTAAGAATTCTAATTTGAGAATTAATTATCGAGGATAATATAGAGTGGAAAATTATGGAGAATATTATATTATAAAATTATTCCGTCAAGTATGAATTTAATAATTTTGGGATTAAGTCCGTGAAGTAGTCAAATTGAAATTACTGAAACTTGATAATTATCGGCGTGGACATTAAGTCCTAGAAATTAGTTAATTGAGTCAAAAATTGTCACAGTAAGAGTTTAGTCAGAATTCATTAATTAAACTTGTGTTAATAATTTTGAACGTGATTGAGAATTTTATATTGTGATTTATTTAATTATCAAAAGTTAATTCAAGGTATTAAGACCTTTTGTTTTAAATAGTTATTGTATATTGTTAATACCATGATTACAAGTTACTGAGGAATTATAATCCATCTAATATTTTAACGGAATTAAAATTAACAATTAGAATTTGAGAATTGGTTGTAATTGAATATTGTTTGTCGTTTTATTAATTTACTAATGATTGAATAATTGATCTAAAATATTTAATTAGAATTTGTTACAGTCAATTTTATTAAAGTAAAATTTATAAAGTAGAGTCAAGTTAGTAGTGTGAGTGTGAGACAAGTGTGGGTTATGTGTGAGTTGCAGAGTGATTAGGTCTATGTTTCGTCGCTGGGCCGTTACTGCTGTAGCTGGTGTGGGTTATGAGAGTGTGCTGCAGAACATCTAGGTCTATGTTTCGTCGCTGGGCTGTTGTTCTGTAGTAAAGTGTGTATAAGCTGCGTCACGTGTAGACGCCGGGAGGGGCACGTGTTAGAAATCAACGGGTAGACGCCGGGAGGGGCTCGTTGAGAATAAGTTAGAAATCAACGGGTAGACGCCGGGAGGGGCTCGTCGAGATTAAGATATTGTTAAGTGTGGGTAGTGTGTGTGTGAATGAAATTTTGTTAACTAATTTTAAGCCAACTCTGTTAAGTTTTATTTTTATTGTTAATAAATATAGATCGATCTTGTTAATTAAATTTTTATTATTTAACAGCAACCTTCCTCCACTCTCTCTACCCTAAGATAGGATTTTCTCAGCTCTGGACCGGTTCCAGGAACCGTGATTAATAATCCTGGTGGCGCCCTGATAATTTTTATTGTTGTTAGTTTTGTTAGTTAATTTAAAAATTGATTAGGGGCCAACCTGAGCAGGTAAAACTGTTACAGTTTATAATTTTGGTCCACTGCCCTGGGATATTCCGCTCAGGTATTTATGATTGTCTTTTGTTTTAAGAGAGCTCGATTAGATAGATTGTGGAACATAAGTTACCACGTGTGCCAGTTAAATTTATTTTACTTACTTACAAAAGTTACTGTACAGATGGTCCTTCTTCCGTGGTTGGTGTTGTAATTGATTAGATGAAATTACGCAGTGTAAATATTATAGTGGATAAATTAACTTGATTGGTAACAAAATTGCAACAAACTTAATTTTATTTCACTAACTCAACACTTGAAATATATTTATTATATTCGGTGACGAAATACAATAGATTTGTAATAGGAATATTTTACTAATATTCTAGGTTGTCGATGGTTAATTATTTATAATAACGCAATGATATTTTAACACGGAATAGTAGTAATAATGATGATATAAACTTATTAATTAATTAATAGATGTGATAGTTGTTAATAATTATTTAGTTTTGGTGAGTAATCACCTAATAGTGGTAATAGTGGTATAGTGGTAAGAATGACTATAAGATAAATCTAACGTGGTGGTTGACACCGGGGGATAGATCGAAGTGTCGATCACCGCTCAAGTTTCGGGGTTTATGACCGTTTTTCCCCTCCTCGTGCCGTCTTGTGACGTCACGGGACTACCTATTATTTTAGCTAGTGTCGGTAACGGAAATTTCGGGTGGTAGTTCGCCAGGCTGATAAAGTCGGGACATTTTGTAGTGTCCCCTGATAGCCACCTTACCTGTAACTTACTGTCAAACTACGTCCGCAATTTGAAGCTAACTTGACGGAAAGAGTTGGTAAAGCAAGCGATTAACTATTAGTTACCTATAACTTACTCTGCAAACAGACGTCAAGACTTGCTGTACAAGTATTTCTGTCAAATTGTAATAAAGTTGAAGGGAAATTTAACTACAAGTTTGATTGTTAACTTGTATTCAAGTTTCGGCCGTAGATTTCCGTCAATTTGCTTACAACTGTTGTCATGTAAAAAATTACCGCTAACTCGATGTCAAGTTAACCGTAATTGCTAGAAGCCAACTACTTACTGAGAAAGCGCTGGCTATCAGGGTCTCAATATATATATATATATATTAGGGTGTGCCAAAATTCAATTTTCATGAAGAACCTTTTAAAATTAAAATTTTGAGTTCCGCTTTTGGCAGGAGAGGTGTTTGGGCATTTCCTAAGATATTTTGGGGTGAGACGATTTATTTGATTTTCACAGAATTTTTAATAGAAGCTTAGTTTGGGAATTTCCTCTGAAAATTCCAAATTTGGCCGGAAGTGCTCAATTAAATCTTCTGTTAAAAACTCTGTGAAAATCAAATAAATCCTCTCACCCCGAAATATTTCAGAAAATGCGTAAATACAGCTGCTGTTAACCGCGGAACTCAAAATTCCAATTTTAAAAGGTTCTTTACGGAAGTTATATTTTGGCACACCCTAATATATATTTAAAACAAAGCAAGCAAAAGATTTGAAACTAATTAATTAAGGATGTTGATTCATCAAGTAAATATTTTTTAGAATCATAATAGTATTCTTGATGTACTGTTTGTTTAATAACAATAGCGGTTTTTTCATGTCATTCTTATCTTTTATCTGAATTACCAGTCTACATTATTTTACTTACGACAATACTTTGTCATAAATGTATTATTTTTAAAACTCTTGAAATTTCGATTAAATATTATTTTAAGTATTCTGAACGAATTCGGTTTTTTCGTTACTATTCAAAGTATAATTAATCAATTTTTTTTTTTTTTTTTAATTTGTCTATTTGTTTACTAACAACAGAACAGCCTGATGGCCAATAAGAGAGTCTCAAAAGTTAATTATGTACACAGTTTACAACAATACTAAGTACACAACTTTATTCCACTAGCAGCCCCCACCCCGGCTTCGCACGGGTATTTAACAAAAATTTGAAAATATAATATAGCCTATGTTACCCGCGGATAGTGTAGCTTCTCTACAGTGAAAGAATTTTCCAAATCAGTACAGTATTTTCGGAGCCTATTCAATGCAAAAAAAAATAAATCTTTCCTCTTTATAATATTAGTATAAATTATTGTTCTACAGTGTAAATTGTATTGAATTTTTTAAGATATATTTAATGACTAAGTAAATTATTAATTAATTGAAATCACATACATATAATCTTAGAATTGGGTTCTGAGAATTGTTAATTATTGTCAAACATGATAAATGAAGATTCAAGATAGCTTTATTATAAATCGGATTTTAAAAGTTGGAATCGTTTTTTGACTGAAAATTTCGTCTGTTAGCTAATTAGTATCTTATAAATTCAAAGTTATGAGAGCCAAAATCACAAGAAATAGAATTTACAGGATTTATTGCCCTCTTCGTTAGAATATCCATCAAATAAAAAAGGAAAACAGTTGTTCTTTTGGTTCATATCTCTTATCGGCCCACAGAAAGAAAAAATTAATTTCAAAAAAATGAGCAATATTGTAATAATAAATTAATTTGTTAAAAATTTTGAATAATTTTATTTCTTAGTTGAAGAAATCAAAATTTTTTCACAGAAACTTTTTTATAGTAAAAAAGTTTTCTAGATTTGGAAAAGAACAATTTTGGATGAAACTTAGCAAGTTGTCTATCTAAAATTGTTTTTTTCAAATCAAAAAAACTTTTTTTCAACAAGAAATTTACTGTGAGAAAAATTTTTATTTTTTCAACTAAAAAAATAAAACTGTTAAAAATTATTAACAAATTAATTTCTTGCTAACAATGCCCAGTTTTTCTCTTAGTGATACTATCTATGGAGTCGGAGAAGCAACTTCCCTTTAAAGTAGGTCCAGTCGAATTTGAATTTAAAAATCTCCTTGTATTTTTCGGACTTCTCTGAAAAACTCTAAAAAAGACTTATCTCAAGTTCTAAAAGATTTCTAAAGACTTCTTCAGAGTTTTTGAGAGAAAAGTCCGAAAAATTTTCACTGGGGTCTTTTTATTTATCATTTGTTTTTACATGTGAGTTACAATTTTACTTCATCTGTTCCTGTTTGTTTAAACAATTTAATTTATGTTTCTTGGGATCTAATTTTTATCTTGATTTATTCAATTTTTCGACATAAATTTCTGGGCAAAAAATATAAAAAAACCCTTTAGATAATAGGTCCAGTCGAATCTAAGCTATTTGAAGTTATAGGAGTTTTGTTGCATGTGATGTTGAAAAATACAGTTAGTAGGGGCCAAAGCAAAATGATTTATCGGACACGGCCAAGGAACATCGTATTAAATTTTGGTAGGGAGACATTTCGTTTCCATTGACGTCATTATATCTTCGTCTAGTCAGTACTATACTAGTTATCTACTACTTAGTATACCTAGAATCAGCTTGGGATAACGTGATAAAAAAAATAATCTTTGTCTTTAACAAAAATATTTATAAAATAGAACAATGATAAAATAATGTCAACTAGGATAAGTGTAGGTATTTTTGCAGTTTTTTCGGTGAGTCTTACTTCAAAAGCTTTTTTATTAAATTTTTCAAAAATAACAATAATTTTTTTTTTAAACCAAAGTTTGACTCATTATTGACTCAAAAAAAAAATCAAGAGTGCGATAAACTAATATTTTCTTTAAATAATAAGCATTTAAAAAAAAAGTTCATATGCATGTATTACTGCGGGCACAAAAGGAGCTTGTCTCTATTACTGCGGATGAAAAAGCATGTTCATTTTTTTGGTACCAATGACTGCGTTCTTAAATAAATAATATTAATTGATCAAAATTCAATTTTTAATGAATAACTGATAATAAAGGAGGTTTATCTAATTTTTGTATGCAAAAAATTTTTAATTTGAACCATTTTATGTAAAGAAAAAGATCTTTTAGTACCACCTATTTTCATACAAAAACTCACAAAAAAGCTATGGTTTACTACCTGTATAGCCAGTTAATTTTAATTTATTAATAACAAATTGTATAATTGTTGTACGTGTAAAACTACTATGCAAATATTTTCTTGACGATTTCAATTACAAGGAACAATTATTTTAATTCAAAAAGCTCAAGTACGATTTATTTATAATTGAAATAAAAAAATCCGCAGTAATACCTACACTTACGCTAAATCTAAAGTTCTAAAATCAGTTGAAGAACCTCTGATAATAAATATAATAGTTTTAAAAAACTAAAAAACACGTTTTTTATAAAAAACCAAACTAAAAAATAGAAAATAAATTTAAATTAAGAATAGTGTTAAAAATTTCAATAAATATAAATTAAAAATAGTGTGAATAAAAAAAAATTATTTCATTTTAAAAAAAGCGTGGGGTGATTTTTAAGATATTATCAAAATAATAATCATTCTACTCATATCTGTCAATAAAATATTTAAAAAATTAAAATTAAAATTCTTGCCTTATCGACTATAGATAAAAATTATATAAATTAACAAAAATCTTATTTTGCAAATTGAAAAATTGAATAATTTTATCAAATTAGTGTATTGTCATTGGTCTTCGATAAATCTACAGAGTTTGAACAAAATCTGGCCGTTTAAAGTGGGTCAAAATCGCGCCCAAAGGAGTCGGTTACAAACATACGAACATACAAACATACTGTAGAGTTGTAAAATTAGACTGTAACTTATTTTTTTTTAGTTTTATGATCAGTATAGAGTTTTCACTTTTGTAACCAAGGGTTTAGGGTATCGTAAATTATAAGATTTAAGTAAGTACGTCGAACATGCTGTTTGCAGATGTTTTGACAGATAGGTAAGATTGTTGTAAGTAAAAGTGTGAGAGTGAATTTTAAAAGTATTTTGGAAATGCGTGGGAACTATAAGTTTAAGTTAGTTTGCGCATTGTAAAAGTATGACTGAGTGGGATGAGAGGCCCAAGTAGTAGGTAGAGTAATTAAGAAAAAAGACATGAGAAGACAGTCCTGAAGAACTATTCATTGTAGACAGACCTCTGTATTATTTCCTAATAAACACAACACTTAAATTATCTGACCTGTGATATCCTTTTTAGATATTAACAATATCAATATCCTATCCAGTATTTCTGATACTACAATACATACATACAAGTGAAGCCAATAAAAAGCGTGTAAAAATTAACTTTTTTATTTTTTTATCAGATTTTAAACCATACAGGAAACATCTGATTAGTAAACATCATGGAATTCAAATTTTCCATCTTTGAACTATCTGACAGAATTGAAAATTTCAAGTAAGTACATCAATAAATATTTGTATAAAAGCCAATTTCCATAATACTAATATATAATTTTTCCAGGAAGCAAAAAATTTATCGATGGAACTCAGCTGAATCATTGAATCCCTTTGAACGTTTTCTAGGACAATGTCTTGCTTTTGTTACATTTGCATTAATAGCAATTTTCATCATACTGTCAGAATTATTTTTACTGGGAATATTTGTATTGCTATGTCTGGCTGTAATTGCATTTGCTGTTTTTATAATTATTTCCATTGGAACAATCGCTACTATAATATTGGGAATAATTGTGAACATCATCATTGCTGCCAAAGCAACATTGTTAATAATGGCTTTAGAAATGAAATCAAATTACACGAAATTTGATGTAATTAAAAACTCTCAAGATGCGACAAAATGGGAAAGTATTACTGTCATTAAATCTGAAAAAGAAAGAATAATGTGGATTTGGTGTATTATTATCGCATATACAATACCGGAATTAATTAATTCAGTGTTATGTTTCAAAAAACGTCAAAATATGCCGACTGTTAATCAGTTGTTATTAGTAATGATTTCAGAAACTTTGTATGTAATCGGAGTAGCGTTAATAGTTTTTGCTATTTTGCCGCAATCCAATTTCCATTTTATTATGTTTTTTGTTTGGTGTATAATTGAATGCGGATTACACAATTTAATATCGACATTCTACGAAGTAGACAACAAGAAGCTCAGACATCTTCTTATAGTAATCAATATTATTTGTTTATCAATTTTCATAAATTATGCTGTAATCCATCCACTTGATGGAATCACAACGAACTTCAATAATATACTAGTTACTATGTTGGCACTTATTTTATTACATGGTGGATTTTGGCAAGATGTTTCAGGCTCAGTATTAACTTTAACTGGTATGTACAACTTTTATTTATTTTAGGTATAAGATAAAAGACCCAATTATTGACACTGGCCTAGTTGATTGACACTTGCAATTTTATTCTAATTAAAAAAATAAAATGTTCACAAAAAACCAACTGTCTTAAAATTTATAACTCCAAAATTATATTTATTAACCAGCTGTTACTCGCCCGCTTCGCTGATGGGCATTTTATAGAATTGTATTTTTAGATCTAAACTTGAAATTTAATTAGAGTATTGTTTTGACTTTCACAAATTCCAAATTTCATTGAATTAGCATATATACCTTTTATCCATGTAATTATTCCAGCTAATATTCATTGTAACTTTCAATGTGCAATAAGTATAATGTTTGCGTGGCTTTTTTTCAAAAATGAATAATAATTGACACGAAGAAAAAAATTTGAAATGAGAATTTGGAGTCTATAGGAGCTATAGCTTGGAAATTGAAAATTTTTAATGTTAACACCCACCTTTGCAAACCCCTGTGAGATGAGCTATCGTAAAATTTGCCCATAGACTTTTTCTACATCTCTTACAGAAGATTCCTATCAAATTTGGAGTCGATAGGAGCTATAGTTTAAAAACGGGAATTTTTCATTATTAACGCTCCGGCAATCCTTTTTGGGGTAGAATATCGTAAAATTCGTTCATAAATTATTTTTTCATCACTTACAGAAAATTCCTACAAAATTTGGAATCTGTAGGAGTTATAGCTTGAAAATTAAAAATTTTGATTGATAATACTCACCTCTGCAACCCTCTGTGAGGTGAGATATCGTAAAATTCGTTTATAGATTATTTCTACACCTCTTACAGAAGATTCCTACCAAATTTGGAGTCTATCGGAACTATAGTTTAAAAATGGGAATTTTTCATTGTTAATGCCCCCGCAACCCCCTTTGTGGGTGGAATTTTGTAAAATCCATTCTTAGCTGACCTCTACTCGGCGAAAGGAATATTTCTGCCAAATTTCAAGTCTCTAGGTCTTATAGTTCCAGAGGTATCGTGATAAGTGACTATATCTATAGAAAGTCTCCTATATAGATTTATTAGAATCGATTTGTTTTATTTAATAAAAATTAAATTGCAAGTATCAATAACTGAGTCTTTTACTTTAATTATCTTCTTAATATTTTTGATAATTTTCATACAAAATTTTTTCATTTTTTTTATACGTTTAGAAGTGGAATCAAAGCACATTTTGAGCACTAATTTTAAATGAGTGTGATAGTAGTTGAGTCAAACAATTTTTTTTTTATTTTTAAATAATGCGATTACGATAGAAGTAATAATAATACTGAATTTGGCGGTCAGCTGTCAATTTTAAAAATTTTTTTAACAAATTAATTACAATAAAAAAATACTTCTAAAAATTTTCACTTGTAATTTTTGATAATTTTCACATATAAAACTTTTTATAAATAAATTTTTTTTTTAATAATTTAAATGCTATAAAATTCCAAAAAAATTTTTAATATCTGTCAACTTCAGTGTTATAAATAATAACGTAAAAAAAGGGGAAGTGGTGATTAGTATCAAATATGCTATTTGCTATTTGCCATTTATATAGATTAGAATTAATTTTTTTATCCAGTTAGAGAACAGTATAAGTGACCACAAAGAATGAATTAAATTGAAAAGTATTAACTAATGAAAATATGTTTTAAGTAATTATAGATGATAAAAAATAATATCCTTATTAATAAATAACAATTTTATATTTTCAGGTGACATAGTAACCTTCAATAAAGCTCGCATGAAATTGAAGCCCGCAAAAAATTTTATTTTTGCATTGACATCAATTTGGAAAGTGATTGTTTTTTTTTGTAAGTTCCTTGTTAATACTCTCCTGTAATGGTGATAACATAGGACACATTTTAATGGAATTTGGATCTTCATTCAGTGAACACACAGTCTCTTTTATTGTAAATAAAATTGAAACTAATCAAGTGATTCAATGCATAACTTTCTCAATTTTGATTTTATCAATTCAAATAATTTTTTCTACTTATGCCACATTTAAAGGTAAGTTAGGCTCACGTTATCTAATTAATCAATAATAAAACATGGGAAAATTATTAATTCAAAACAATTTCTTTATTTTTAGGTCATGATGTAAAATTTTCACGATTTTTACAAGGATTTGACTTCAGATCTTTCTGGGGATTCAATATTCCAATTTTCTTTTTGTATTTTATGAAACTGATTTTGGAATTGATTTTACCTGACAAAAATTACTTGAATATTGATATAAGTGGTCAAATTATTCTCAATGATGATTTATTTGAGGCAATAAATCAAAAATCGTCAAGGAAAGTCGAGTCGGATTTACTTTATCCTTTTCGAAGCTGGAAATCGAATGCATTGATGATTCCGTGTGCCTGGATATTCATACACTTTGTTTTGAGGATATATTTTAGATTTAATAAAAAAATTAACAAAGATTTTGATGATGACGTAGAATTAGATACAAGACCTTTGGTAGATTAGAAAATATTTATAAACTAAAATAATCAATTAAAGTCTAGTTTGAAAATTTAACCAAATTTATGAATTATATTTTTTAATTTTCTAAAAAATTAAAAAAATGATTCAAACAAATAAATAGTTTTTATAGATTGAGTTGCATTATGATATCGCTTTATGAATTGTTATATGACTTATAAAATTTTTAATCATTAAAATTAAACAATCTTAAAAATTACCGTCATATTGCGGAGTTAACGATTTGGATAAATTTTATCAAATCATTATTTATTTTTTTAATTCTTCACAACTGTTTGTTATTATCAATAATCAAGAACGATTATTACTATTTATATCGAAATGTCTACCTCAATAAATAATTATTGTGTAATTTTATATTTTTCTAAAATTGAAAAATTTTTATATGTTAAATTATTTAAATAAAAAATAAATAAAAATAACTGTCAAGATTTTTATTCTTTATTATTTACAAGTACCTTTACAATTGCATTTGATCAATCCGTCTTATTACGCTGATTTCTAGTGAAAAAGTAATTTTTGTATTAAAATTATCGAAATATACATTATCGTAAGAAACATTTTTTTTTTATTAATCAATAAATAAATGATTTCATACGCCAGATAATGATATGGTTTGTAAATTATCAAAACATAAAACTATAAATTACGAATAGCGTGTTAGATTATTTTACCTTTGACTCTATTTTACTGTAATCTTTAAATCTGATGTCATAGTAAGTTTGTTTGATACACAATCATGATAGTGTGCGAATATTTTTATTTACTTTGTTGTCTGCAAAATGCATATAAAAATATGTTTCATTGTTCTTTTCGATTTTTTTCATTTATATTTTGCAACAATCAACATGAACGTTCAATGGAATGAATCATTGGGAGATTTTGTTCCTATTTTAAATCATTATGTCTATCAACTCAATAGTTCGTTTAGTAGAAAGATTCAACAATTAGAGGATCACAAATTTCAGGGTGAACTAATAAAACTGGCTTATTATGAGGTAAGAATGGCGCCGTAACAAAAAAATCTTAGACAAAATAACCGAACGACAAAATAATCATGGACAAAATATCCAGAACATAAGATTTTATAATTAATCTCTGAAAATAATTTTTAAATTTATAAGTATACAAAAATAATATAAAATGATAATACAATTTCAGATTTCATAATAACTGTTGGGCCCTTTTAACATGGTTTTTGTGTGTGTTTATTCGATATTAGACCTACATAAAGGTGGGTAATTGTGTTGCGCCTTAATATCATTGATTTGAGTAGAAAAATTCTTAATTTATAGAAATTTTTCTTGATTTAGGGAAATTTTACTTGATTCAAGAATTTTTCGTCTCGATTCAAGACAATTACCCTCTTCAAAATTATATTCTTGATTCAAAATTTTTTCTTTTGAATCAAGTTAATTTTTTTTTATGTGTGTGTATTTATTCGAAAATAGGCCATTAAACGAAGCTTGTTATTTAGCCTCTTTTCATGTTTTTTGTGTGTACTTATAATACAAACGCGGATAATCGTGTTGCGCCCTTTTAACATGGTTTTTGCGTGTGTTTATTCGATATTAGACTACACAAAGGTGGGTAATTGTGTTACGCCCTTTTAACATGGTTTTTGTGTGTGTTTATTCGAAAATAGGTCATTAAACAAAGCTTGTTATTAAGATGTGCCCTTTTTTCATGGATTGTGTGTGTTTTGATGCGAAAATATTTTGATTATAATATTTTGTCGTTCGGTTATTTTGTCCGCGGTTATCTAGCCACGGCACCGTTAAGAATAGATATGAAAATGTTTCTTAGCACAAGTAGACTTTTTTTTCTTTTCAATTTATTTAGGAAAAAAATCTGATCAACTTTTACGATAAAGATACAAAAGTTACTGGAATTTGTGGAGAGGTGTGGAATGCATTATCAGAATACTTAAACTTCACGTAAGTTTGACATTAAATGTTTGATTTTTAGTGTAATTGCTCTTATTCTAATTTTAATTAGTAGGAACTGTATATATATTTTTTATATTTAAATTAAATTTATTAATTGTTTTAAAGACTTTTTCCAATTAAAATTCACGATACTACATTTGGAGGGAGACTGCCTAATGGAACTTACACCGGTTTATTAGGAATATTGCAACGAAGAGAAATTCATGTTTTACCACGAGTTAATTATTATCTAGCCCACTGGAATATGATGGATTATACTATGCCAGTGTGGAAAAATAGGTAAGTTTTAATTTAAATAAAAAATATTTATTAACTTGAAACAAATGAGCTTTACTTAATTTCGGTAAGTAAGCATTTAATTTTCTACACATCTTCTAATTTAAATTAAATTGAAATAATTAATGCGACTAGTCTCGAAGCACTATAAAAATAAATTGTTTGACTACTTATTTAAATTATTATACGCTAATTTTAAGTAAGAGTCACTATAAAATATAATGATAGTTCTCGTGTAAAAAAAAATTGTCTCAAAATTGTCGTTTGTTTAAGATATTAAACGTGACACGAACTAAGACTATTTTAAGACTTTTTTAAGACGACAAAAAAAATTCTGAGAACAGATTTTTGAAATTTGGTTCTCGAATTTATTATGAAAATTAATTTTTAAACGATTTTAAGACTTTCCCTGGTGGAAATACATTTCTGATAGAAGTCTATTTAATTCCTGAAGTGTTCAAAAAAATAATTGTCCAAGAATTAATAAGTCTGAAAAATTCGGAAACGCTCTGAAAAAGTATGAAAAAATCTATTTCAGTCGTATTAAGCAATTTTAAGATTATATTTTTAATAGTTTTTAGACTCTTGCGGAAGACTTTATCAGAACTTTTCAGAAATTTGGTATATATGAAGCGCAAGTCTAAATTATAATTTTTCAGAGTAAATCAGTAATTTTTAAAACATGTCAAATTCTACAAAAATGAGTTACCGTCCGTTTTCTTACATCTAATCATTTACATAGGGAATATAAAAATTAGAATGGAGAAATATTATTTGAAAAAAAAATATTACTATCCTACTTCTATAAATTTTTAAATTTTATTTCCAGATTTTTTGCTTATTAATAACTTAATACTGTTGAAATATACTAATAGAAAAACTCTGAGCAAGTCTTCATCAGAAATGAGACGCTGCAGAAAAAGAATTTCCGATAAATTTTTAATAAATATGTTAGAATTCTAACCGCTACATTTTTAAGTACGCTCTTTTTAAATTGAATTTGAAATTTTTGAAAACTTATTATCGGACAATTTTAAGACGCTCCATTTTAATATTCCGGGGCTCTGTTGCTGTTAGCTCATCTTAAAATAGTATTGAAAAATTTTTTTAAAACTTTTTTAAGACTATTTTAAGATTTTTTTAAGACGATTTTTAGATTATTTTAAGACTCGATAATAATTTTCCGTAGCTGTCGCTGTGATACCGTCTTATTTTCATTATAAATTCGACAACCAAATTTCAAAAATCTGCTCTCAGAATTTTTTTTTGGCGTCTTAAAAAAGTCTTAAAATAGTTTTGGTTTGTTTCTCACGTTTAAAATCTTAAACAAATGTCAATTTTAAGACGATTTTTTTATACACGGGTTGTTCTTTATTTGAATTTATTAAAAAATTGTATGAAGTTACCAAAAAACATTTACTGTTAACTACAAAGTAGAGTATTGTTATTCAAAATTTTGTAAATAAGCTAAGACGTTATTTCAAGTTATTTTCTCAGTTAAATCAAAACCTAAATTAAAAATAATGAATTGAAACTGAATCAATTAATATTAAAATAAATAGTTTAAATTAATAATGTATATCATTATTTTGTACTGTATATATTATTAAATATGTATTTGCTATCTGGCTATTAACGCCTTGGTATAAATAATAAGGTACTCTAAAAAAATTACGGAGTCAGAAAATTAAAAAAATTTTTTAAAGAGCTTTATTTAGTGAAAAATTGCCTTGTAGAAGAAAAATTATTTCGAAGTGACAAGTTTCAAATTTAAAGATCTTTTAGTAACTAATTATAGTTGTTATATCTAACAAAAAAAGATTCTTTGCTTTTAAGGGGTCATCCTGTTTCTGGCGCTCGAAAAATATTCATGATTTTTTTATACAAAAACTATTATAGATATTAATATAAAATTTGTTCAGCTCAACAAAATTTGCATTTAATACGCTCTTGAATAACACAAAAAATATTAAGATTTTTTTATTTTTTATATTAATAAATATTTCTTGTATGAAGAAATTTAAACACAATACTTGTAAATGAAAGTCCTTTAAAAAAATGTAAAAATTTTTTTTTAAGTAACAAACCTAAATGACTTCTTGATAGGATTGGCTTTAGAAATTTTAAATAAAAAAATTAAAAACTGAAAATTTTAAATCTTAAAAATTTGTAAAGCTCTGTAACTAATTAGTTATTTGAGTAAAATTTTATTTAAATAGATAACTGAGAAAAAATATTATTTCAAGCGCTCATATATATAATCGTCCAGAATATAAAAGCAATGGCTCATGGATCTTCCATTTGTTTACTTGGCGAGTACGACTGGTATTAGCGTCGGTACTAATTCTCTTCAGTGCGCTAGGAGTATTGTCTGAGAAAACATCATCTTCACAATCTCGAACCCGTCCTTTAAGTCTACAAGATTATATGTTTTATACATTTGCGACATTTTGCTATCAAGGTATGAGATATTTTATCATTATTAGGGCTGCACAATTTTGCCGGTTAAGCCGGCTAAAAAAGTTAGCCAAGATAATTAGCTAGCTGGCTGTTCGGCTTAGCTGGTTAACTTAAATTAGCTGAGCTAATTAACTAAAGGCTAAGCCAGCTAAACGACTAATTGAATATTTTATCAAATATCTATAATATAGTATAGATTCTATATATTATCTACATTTAAATATTGTAATGATAAAATTTGATTGGAAATTGGTTTATCATTCACTTCTTACAAAAATTAAGGGAGCAAGATAAAAATCCAAATTTTTGGGGGACTTTCAACAGGCTGTAACTAGTAGAAAAATCGTCGTACAGCAAACGAAAAAAAAGCAAATTGTAGCTCTCAATATCTAGTTTTTGGATCTGAGTTTCAAAAATTAGAGAAAAAATTTTTTTTCGAGTAATCTTAAAAAAACCACAGAGAAACTAATTTTCGAAATTTTTTTGATTTTTTTTTTTTTTTTTAGCCAACGGACTTGAAAAATTTTTTTTTGACTTAACATCTATGTGGACCAGATAACTTGTTTATTAAGCTTTAATTTATTGTTTTAAAAACCTTGATACAAGCATTTCTCGGTGAGATATCGGTGTTTGAATGGAAAGAGATCATTTTGTCTTTGATTATTAATACCTCAGCAACCAATGATTGTACGGAAAATTCAATCAAGGTGGAGCAAGATTTTTGATTTCACTTTAATTTTCCGAATCTGCTTATAATAAGTTAGCCAGCTAGCTAATTAGCTTGGCTAACTTTTTCAGCCGGCTTAACCGGCTAAATTGTACAGCCCTAATCATTATCTATTCATTGTTACTATTAATTGTTTAATTATTGTTATTATTTATTATTTATTTATACTTACAGGATGGCTACCCCAAGCTTTAGAAGAAAAAAGTAAAATACTTGAACTGACGAAAAGAATTTTTTCTTGGTTTCTCGTAATTAATCTTAGCACTCATTTGGTATCTCACATGACACACACTAACATAGAATCATCCTTCAATGATTTAAACTCACTTATCAATAATACTAAGTATCAGATTTTGGTTACAAATGGATCGTTATCTTTTGAAAGAATAAAAGTAAGTAATTAACTAAAATGTTTTACATATTTTTTTCCACATTCTTTATTTTATTAATATTTCATAATCAAATGAGCATTATGAGTTTTGCACTTTTGGATTTTCCAAACTTTCTTTTAACTTCAGTTGGAAGCTGCCCGTCATTTAGGAGATTACTCTTCACGTTTCCAATTCATACCATCTAAAGATAGAATGACGGCAAAAGCTTGCTGGAGTAAGAAAAAATATGCAATAATCGAAGCTGACGACAGACAGCAAGCTTCAGGTATGAAAAGCTGTCTTTTGGTTAAAACTGGCTCGCCGATTTTTTCTACTTGGACTACCAACGGAATTGTCAAAGGATTCAAGTATAAACGTTCATTTGACATAGGGTATTTTATTTATTCAAATTACTATTTCATTAGATGATTTTAATTAACTGTATGATTAAAATTAACTTAAATTTTCTAGAATTATTAAATTACATGAAAGTGGGATTATTGATATTCTAAAGGATCGTTGGACTCCGTATAAGTTTGCTTATTCGAATGATCGCAATACTAGAGCTATTGAGTTTTATCACGTTCAAGTGCTCTTTATCTTTATTTTTCTAGCTGCAATAGCTTCTATTTTGATTTGTATATTTGAGAATATTATTTTTTCATTTCATCGTCGTTGCAAGAACAAAAAACAAATAATTTGCCAACAACGACGTCAGAAGAGGCTCCATGCCAAACGATTTTTGTTTATAACTCAAACGCAATTGAGAACTTTGAAAACATCTGTAAAAGTTGGGAAGTTTTTTAGATAGTTACAATGTACTTATTGTACGTAACAATTATTGTGTTTTTTTTTACATCAAAAAATCTGTTAAAGCTTGAATGTATAAAATTATTTTTCAATCATAACTCGAAATATTAAAACTTTAAAAATAATATAAATAATTTTCTCACTATTAGTTGGCTTGATAAAAATTTTATTGGGCTATTAAGTGCTTACGAATTCTACCAAGTGTCTTTCAAGACATAAGTAATATTAGCAATAATTCGTTGATAAAGAACGCAAAAGCACCTGAATCAAAATTTTAAGTCTCTTTACAAATTTTTAAGCCTTGATTCTAAGATTTTTTGTGTGATATTTAAGGGGCACATCTAGTGTGACGGCCTAAAAAAAGGAGATTTTTGGGAATTAAAAAAAAAAAAAACTATTGTATCAATTGTTTAAAAATTTTAAGGGTATATTTATACATATTTTAAGAATACGCGGTAAAATTTTTGAAGAAAAAAATTAAATGTTTAAAATGACGGTGTTTTTAAAAAAAAGTTGAATTTTATCCAAAATTTTGATCGTTTTTGGCCTGCCAAAATTCGACTTTTGATCAGATCAAAAAACTGGTTGGTCATTTTATAGAGAACTACACTACTGGAAAAAATTAAGGGATCAAAAAAAAATTCCAAATTTTTCGGTAGTTTTCAACAGGCCGTAACTTTGAAAGAAATGGTCGTACAGGAAATAAAAAAAAAGGAAATTGTAGCTCCAAGTGTCTAGTTTTTGGATTAGAACTTCAAAATTTTGTAGCCTCCGCGGTTTCTGAGTAATCGTAGAAAAACCAGCAACAAAAAAATTCTCAAAATTTTTTTTTTTTTTTTTTTGGTCTACGGGCGTGGAAAACATTTTTTTAGCTTAACCACCATAAGGATCGGATACTTTGTTCATTTAGCTTTAATTTCTTTTTTAAACACCCTGATACGTCCACTCCTCGCTGAGATATCGGTCTTCAAATGGAAAAGGATCTTTTTGTCTTTGATTATCGATATCTCAGCAACCAATGATCGCACAGAAAGTTAAAGGTGGGTTTCAAGAACTTGAATGAATTCCCCTTAACGACTGTCCATTGTTTTTCGAAAAAAATTTTTCTTTCCGTCACATGAATTTGAAAATGCAACAAAAAAGGGCTTTTAGTGGTTTTTGGAAAATCAAGCGCTGGATCGAAAATATTGAGGAAACCACTAATGTTGAGTGTGTGTTTTACAGTTCAATATGTCCCCAAAAACCCTACAAAGAATCAAATTAATCCAGCCAGCCGTTTTTTTGTTTCACTTGATCGAATTTTTGAAAAAATTAAAGGATCACGTTTTTGCTCTGAAAAGCTCATAATTTTTAAAAATGAGAAAAAAAATGGTTTTTTCGAGCTTTTTCCACATTTTTGTTCCAGAAAGTGCTTAAATTGAAAAAAAAAAAAATTAAAAAAAAAAATTTTTTTAATTTTTTCTCTTGAAAAGTTTAAGAAAACAATTACCGCCGGCATTAGCGTTATCCAAAGCGTACCACGTGGAGGTCGCGCGGTCGGATTTACGCTTCTGTGTGTGTGTGTGTGTGTGTGTGTGTGTGTGTGTGTGTGTGTGTGTGTGTGTGTGTGTGTGTGTGTGTGTGTGTGTGTGTAAGGTATTTCAGGAGAATTGAGACCCGGTGGCTCGTCAGTTCCACCGTATTTAATGACTCCAAACTCATTCTCTGAAGGTTTTTGTTGGTTCAATACCGGGTATTACCACCCCTGTTTTCAATAACGGCTCTCAAACGTTCAGCCATGTTTATGCAGACGGTAATTTGAGGCTGCGGAATGGTATTCCAAATGTGCTGAAGCGCGCGCTCCAAAGCAGCTAAGTTCTGCAAATTTGGATACTCTCTGCGCAACCGACGGCCCATTATGTCCCAAACGTGCTCTATGGGGTTGAGATCTGGACTCATTGCTGGGTGTCGCAACAATGTGATGTCATGCCGCTCAAAGAAGCGCCGGGTAATGTTGGCTGTGTGTGGACGTGCATTATCTTGCATCAATATGAACGACCTCAGATGTTGTCGTCTGCGCAGAACAATGGGCCTTAAAATTTGGTCGATGTAACGTCTAGCTGTCAAATTTTCGCGTACAATTACCAAAGGTGTTCTCCAATTTCGTGAAACGCCGCCCCACACCATAACTGATCCACCGCCGTAGGCAACGACTGGACGGACAAAGTTCTGGCGAAAACGTTCTCCACGACGGCGCCAAACGAGAGGATGTCGATCGTTGCCATACAGATTAAAACGAGACTCATAGCGCAGAGGGATTAGTTTTGAAAAAAACTGTTGAATGAAGCGATTTGCTAAGGATTCACAAAAAGAAAAGAAAAAAAAAACTCCGAAAAGCATATGAAAAAAATCGAAATTCGATTGGGGGTATTAACTTTTTTTATTAATTTAATTAAAAGGAGATCAGTAGAATCAAGGAATGCAGCGGTGGAAAGGTGATAAAAATCATTGGGCGATGGTTTTTGAGTTTCCTTAACTTGTTAAAAAAATTTTTCCAAAAAAATTTTTTTTTAATTTTTTTCGAAAAAATTTTTTTTTTTGAAAATTTTTTTTTTTGGATTTTTTTTTTTTTGAAAATTTAAGCACTTTTGGAACGAAAATGTGGAAAAAGCTCGAAAAAACCATTTTTTTCTCATTTTTAAAAATTATGAGCTTTTCAGAGCAAAAACGTGATCCTTTAATTTTTTCAAAAATTCGATCAAGTGAAACAAAAAAACGGCTGGCTGGATTAATTTGATTCTTTGTAGGGTTTTTGGGGACATATTGAACTGTAAAAGGCACACTTAACATTAGTGGTTTCCTCAATATTTTCGATCCAGCGCTTGATTTTCCAAAAACCACTAAAAGCCCTTTTTTGTTGCATTTTCAAATTCATGTGACGGAAAGAAAAAATTTTTTTCGAAAAAACAATGGACAGTCGTTAAGGGGAATTCATTCAAGTTCTTGAAACCCACCTTTAACTTTCTGTGCGATCATTGGTTGCTGAGATATCGATAATCAAAGACAAAAAGATCCTTTTCCATTTGAAGACCGATATCTCAGCGAGGAGTGGACGTATCAGGGTGTTTAAAAAAGAAATTAAAGCTAAATGAACAAAGTATCCGATCCTTATGGTGGTTAAGCTAAAAAAATGTTTTCCACGCCCGTAGACCAAAAAAAAACTAAAAAAATTTTGAGAATTTTTTTGTTGCTGGTTTTTCTACGATTACTCAGAAACCGCGGAGGCTACAAAATTTTGAAGTTTTAATCCAAAAACTAGACACTTGGAGCTACAATTTCCTTTTTTTTTATTTCCTGTACGACCATTTCTCTCAAAGTTACGGCCTGTTGAAAACTACCGAAAAATTTGGAATTTTTTTTTGATCCCTTAATTTTTTCCAGTAGTGTATTATATACAGAACATGCAAAAAAATTTGATAGTGATTGGATCATTTGTCTCCAAGTAATCACTGCAGCAAATTTGAAAAATGCTGTTTCGAGAAAAAATAAAATGATCCTATTCTAACTGCCGAGCGGCTACTCTTGAAATGGCTGTAACTCAAAATCTATAAGAGATATCGATTTAAAATTTCAGTATGTTATTTTTAAAGGTATAAATTATTGAACTGTGAAAAAAAATCTATTTTTTTTTTAATTTCACACTAGGTGTGCCCCTTAAATTATAGGGACTATGATAACCATTTAAATAGAATGATAGTCACTTAATATAAATTTATACATAAAAAACTACGTAATAAAAGTATTGATTGTATTTTATAATGTTAAGGTTGCGTGTATAAGTAAATATTATACTTTATTTGCCTTTTTACACACGACGAAAAAAACATAGAGATTTTTACGATTTTTGCATAGGGAAAATTCCTATGTTGACTTAGAAATTTTTCCAATGTTAACATGGGAATTTTTTCCTTATTAACATGGTAGAAATATCCATGTAACATAGGAAAAATTCATTTATCACTAAAATTTGTGTAACTTAATTTAATAATTACAAATTTACATAACAATTTTTTCATTCGAGCAATTTCAGATAATTTGAAAGTAAAACAGTGATATACAGTCGGTTTGTAATAAAAAAATTCGAGGAAATTTTTTTCAAATTTTGCTTTACATTTCAAAAAAATTAAAAATTCAGCAGATTATTATGGACGGTGTGGCTTAAATTGCCATAACTTTTTTAAAAATTGACTTATCGGGACGTTTTTTTTTTTTTTCAAAATTTTTTTTATTAAATGTTTTTTTTTGGGAAAAAATAGAAAAAAATTATTCAAACCTATCTTCATCGTTATTTTTTAGATTTTCCGAAGAAACTCCGAATTTCTCGATGATAAACATTTTTAATTTCTTTTTTCTTCTTTCATATGAAACTTTGACATTTTTTACAAATATCTTGAAAATTTCAGAATGGTGTTTTTTCGATTTCTATTTTTTCAATTGAAAAATTTTTCATAAATTAATTTTTCCTATGTCACATGGATATTTCGATCATATGTTAATAAAGAAAAAATCCCCATGTTAACATTGGAAAAATAGCAAAAATCCCTATGTTTTTTTCGCCGTGCACAGTCATTGCGTCAAAGAATTTTGTGTTAAATATTTAACACACAGAAAGAAAGAAAATCTTGAGTCAAGCGTAAATTTTCTTAAATCAAGAAAATCTTAACGAAGATTAAAAATTTCTTGAACGAAGTTAAATTTTTTTAAGCCAAAAAATTTTCTTCTTGCTCAAAAATAACTTCGGTCTTCCTTACAATTTTTAAGAAATATTTTTTTTGACGCAATGAAACAAAATTTTTTACTGTGTATAGATAAATGAAAAGACTTGAGTTTGTAATAGATTTATTATATTTTCAATCAACACAATAATCATTCATCATACCAACTAGCTTCAAAAGTAAGCTCCAAAATTGAATAAGTAATTATAACACAATACCAAATTCAAAAAGGATGTTTAGTATTGAAGAGTGTGCTGTTGAATCCACCTCAAATAGTAGTGAACTCGTGTAAAAACATCTGGAAAACCCTCAGCGCAAGGAACTACCCATGACGCGATTCCATGAACTTCATTATTAACAGTTAAGGGACCACCGCTGTCACCCTATTAATGAGAAGAAATAATTTTACGATAGTTTTAAGTTTAAGTATATAAATATGAATAGAAATAAATATTTCGTAACTTACTACACAAACACCAGCTCCCTGACCTTTCAAAACACAAATCTGACCAGGATTAATTTTATTTGAATGAGCTCTTGAACATTCCATATTGCTAATAACTATCATATCTAGTTTTTGCAAAATTTGAGGAACCAATGATGGATTATCAAAAGTTAAAGCGCCCCATCCACTTGCCATTACTCGAGTATTTGGAGGCAAGTCTCTGCTTGGCAAGTTAATTGGATGTTGAAAACGATTGAAAGCTATTGGATTAGCAAGCTAGAAAATTTGTAATACAATTAATATTTTTTATTTTATTTAAATTTAAATAAAAATGATAAAATATTACCGTCAGTATAGCAATATCATTTATCCAATTGTTTGTAGGGTCATAGTGTTCGTGATACACGATATTAATGACTTTATGAAATTGGCCGGATCGTAGTCCTAATCTGTCGTTGGTACCAGTCAAGACAGTCATATCCGGTACAACAGTCATAGTTTGATCATTTTGCATAACACAATGGGCGGCTGTTAAAATATGAATATCGCTGATAATACTACCACCGCAAATATGCTGCCCATACACTCGCAATGAAACTTGATGTGGAAATTCACCCGGTGGAGCCGTGAAACCGTTCACAATTTTGCTGGGTTTTTTGGACTCTACACCTGTAAATTTTGATAAATTCTAATGATGATTATTGATCTTATTTTTAATATCGCGCTACTGATGTCATAAGGGCGTATAATAAAAATCCTAATTTTTTTTCTAAGTCCAAAAAAATTTTTAGTTTGGAGAAAATTTTTTTTTTGCATTTCTTCACGTTTCATACAAAAATACGTTGATTCCCGAAAAAAATTTTTTATACGCCCTTATGGCATCCCAGGTGGGTCCCGGAAGCCATAAGGGCGTATAAACAAATTTTTTTTTAAAACCGACGTATTTTTGTATAAAACGTGAAGAAATGCAAAAAAAATTTTTTCTCCAAACTAAAAATTATTTTGGACTTGGAAAAAAAATTAGGATTTTTATGATGGCTTTTCACTGGGACCTTTTGTCTTTATACGCCCTTATGGCATCTGGAACGCGATATTATTTGTTTAAATATAATTGATTAACAGATAGATTGATTTTATTATACCATAAATGCAAAGCATTAAACTAATTATAACTATGCGTAGCATATTTAAAAGACGTTTGAGAAATCAACTTTTCGAAATGATAACTGTGAATGAAAATAAAATTTAAGGAGACTTTATATACATTCAACAGAAAATTAAATTGAATACAAGCTATGATTTGAAGAACGTAACTCATGTCAGTTATAGATCTTGTGGTATAAATTTGTCGAAAAATATTTAGAGCGAAGAGAAAAATGAAAATAATAAATCATTTATTGTTATACCCTTATCACTTCAATTGCTACAACTGCGTAACAACGATTACGTAAAGGACTGTTGGAAATGAATTAGGAGTTAGCGAAAAATGCTATTTTTAACATATTTTAATGACAATAACCATACTGACACAGATTTATTCATTTATGTACATCACCAAATTATTACGCCATAAACTTATTTTAAACAGTAATGATTAAAGTAAATATAACAATTTATACTTTCATTGAATAAACAGCTGTGATAAGCTATAGAACTTATAATTTATAAATTTTACAATTCATATTTATATTTAGATTTTTTTCAACACTAAATAAATTTCTGTATGTTAAATTATAATTTAAGTATTTATTTATTTTATATTTTAAATTGAGTTATAGTTATATTAAAATTTAATTTATATTAAATTTTATAACTGTTAATTGAATTATAATTTAAGCTTGATATATTTTAAATATAAATAATAGTGCATTTTTTTTTTTTAGTTTAAATTAGAAAATTTACATCAGTTTTAAATGATGTTTTTTGATTAAAAGATGATTATAATTAATGAAATTCTTGAAAAATTTAAATTATCATTAAAAAAAAAAAAGTAATTGCATGAGAAAATCAATATTAAATTATTTTAATAATTAATTTCAAGTTGATTTCCTGAATTTTGGTGCTTTGCTTATTTTTGAATTACGAAAAATATTCTCCGGAGTAACTGATGTATCAGTAGTTGATCCTCGATACATTGACGTTGTGATATGTCCTGAATCTGGAGTGGTATTGTATCCAGGATAAAAATATTTCAAGTCATTGTAATCTCTAGTGATACATAAAAAATAATTTAATAATTAGAAAAAAAACAACGTAATAAAAATAAATTGAATAAGTAGTTTAAGGGGGAACACCAATGTGACGATCGAAAAAAAAAAGGTGACTTTTGGGAATTTTTATGACAGGGAAAATGAAGGAATTTGGGAATCGGATTTTTTTTTATTTTATTAAGGGTACATCAAAGATTATTACCCTAATTTTTTATTGAAAAATATTTAATTATTACAAAGTTATTAACAATCTCGTAGATTAAATTCTAGAAAAAATTCCCCCCTCCATGGTCGGTTCGATAACTGGTTTCGAAAATCGAATTTTCATCAGATCTCGATGTTTTAAGGTCCTGGAAAGGTCTCCTGATATGTCCTACAATGATGATCGTATGTCCACATGCGGGTGTGTATAAGCCTCTCATAACTTTCAAACGGCTTGACCGATTTGAACGAAATTAGTGACATTTGAAAGGGGTTCACCTCAATTTGTTTTAATATAAAATTTTGAAAACTCAACAAAAATATAATTATAATATTATCATTTTTTATAGATTAATTCAAATGTTAACTGGCCAAAAACGGTACTAAAGTGGCTAAAAACGGTACTTCTATCCTATGTCTTTTAAAATTAAAATGAATTAAAACGTCGCGATTTTGAATTTGATTCAATACTTTTCAGTAGCTACTTAAAAATTGGAATTTTAATACGTTGAAAGTTTGAATTCTTTTCAATACTTTTTTTAATACATCCTTGAAAATTGAAATAAATTCAAATAATAAAAGGTTGAGTACTTTTCAATACTTTTTAATACATTCGTAAAAATTGAATTGAATTCAAGTAATAAAAAGTTGAATACTTTTTAATACTATCATGCGATTTGGAAATAATTCAATTCATGAAGATTTGAATCGAACATAAAAGCTTTTAATGTTTATATTAATATTAAAATGGATTCAAAAGAATTGAAAGTTTTTGAACACTTTTTTTTTAATCAGAGATGGTTTTTATGTGTGATTATTAAATATTAGACCATCACATACGCTTTAACCGTGCTGTACCTTTTAATAATTTTTTTTTTTTTTTAATTTTCGAAAACTATAACGAATTCGAAGGATAACTTGTCGGGGATATTTTGTCCGGAGATCAATAAGCCTGATACCATTTTACATATGTATATATATCCTTTCTGAGTAATATCTTTATATGAACAGTGATTACTCCGAAATGTGCTTAACACTAATAACAACAATTCAAGTACATAAATACTTTCAATTTGTGTATTTATTCTTCATTAACGTGTTGATAATTCCTACAATGCATAGTTTGGTGGCAATGAGTCATTTTTACTTAATTATTAGGGCTTTGTGTCAGTAAAATAATTCACAATATATTTTTCGACTCAGTTGGATTGTCGATTCGTATCCAGAAGAATTGGAGTTTATATTTACGATCCAATTTTTTGACTAAGTTTATTATTAATCCCTACGTTTATATAATATTTACAGTTTTATGTGTAATAGTTATCATTTATCACGTGTAGAAATTTATTAATTGTGTTTCAACTGGGTTCCTTTCAGCCAGGAATTTTTATAGAATTTTATCAGACAAGAACAAAATCTACCCACAAATATTACTCAAGAAAAATATTAAAATGGATCAAGGACATTCTTCAAAACAACCCCAGTTCCAAGATTCCTATACTTGGAAATCAGTGCCTTACAACCAAAATTCGTCAGTTAAATCGAATAATTTTAAGCTTTCATGTAATATTGAAGTAGAGTGTTGTTTATCAGCGTTCCGATATCAAAATTCAAGCGTGACAGTTTTGCACGTACAAGTTGAAAAAATCTGTGGATTGAGGCCCTACGGTGCGGCTGACATTACGATCACATTGAGCGATGGATGCAGTAAAACTGAAGAAATTCGCGACTGGTTTAAGGACAGCAGCGTATTTTGTTTCTCCAACAGAACTGGCGATAATCAATGGCGCCCAGATATCAAGTGCGACATTACTTGGTATGGATTCATCAGCAAAGAAGAATGGAAGAATGTTTTCAACAAGAAGAAAGTTCTTCCATTAGACGAACTGTTATTTTTAGATCATGGCAAAGACGTCACTTTGATTGTTGAAGGTAAAATTATACGAGCACACAAATGTATTCTTCAGTATTACAGTCCTATTTTTTGCGCAAATTTTAAAGCAGCAGGTGACGCTGTTAGAAATATTGTTTTGCGCTTACCTAAATTTGAATTTGACGGAATAAAAGAAGTATTGAGATTTATGTATCTTGGAAAATTTCAGATAGATGATTTTACCACGTGGTTTCCTGCATTGACCGTCGCAAAAGTTTATAAAATTGATAAAATAGAAAAATATTGCGAAAATAAAATAGCGAAATTCTTTAAACAAGGAAATATGCCAGCAGACTCAATGTTGTCTAGTCAACTCATAATGTGATGCTCGTACTTTGCAAGCCGTAAATCTAGTTTATTTTTCTCTATTTATTTAAAATATAATCATTTGTCAATTATTCCTCTTGTTTCATTGATAAGGTCAAAATCAAATATTAATTATCTTCAAAAGTGTTTTTGTAATTCTGTAGATCTAAGTAAACATTTATAACCATTACCCTGTATCGTCTTCACAAAATAAAATCATTATTTTCATGAGTAACAAACTGGAATTATTTTTTTTTTTTTTTTAGATTTAGTAATACAATTATTTAATTTGTTATCATGATTATAACATATGTTTTTAAAATATTATTATATATACGAGTAAAAATGAAGATAACAAAAAAATTTATTATTTCTACACGGAAAGAACAAAATGACACTGCATATCCTCCTATATTATACCCAATGTAATCTGTGGTAAAAAAAAATTTCAGATAATATCAAATATAATCCAGATTACACTAAATTATTTTTGTACTATAATCTGTGTGATCTCCGATTTGATTAAGTTATTTTTCTGGTTATACCGCGTAAAATTACACTGGATATAATCCGAAAAAATATCCCGTATAATTTAAATTATACTCAGTAGAATCTTGGATTATATAATTTTTTCAAAACTTGTGATATTCAACTTTTTTCTTTTTTAATTTATAAATTTTATTGAAAATTTGTTAAAATTGTAATAATTATTATTTTTAAATTGTTCAGTTTTTTTATGTATTTTTCAAAAATGCAATGCAATGCTTGGATAGATAATATTTAAGGATCATTTAAGCACAATTTTTCCGATAATTTGGGGTTGAAAAATTTTTGATAAATATTTTCAAGTGGGATCACCATTTTAATTTTTATTTTTTTGAACGAAATTTCTATTTGATTTAATTGATGTATTAAAAAAAAAAAATGCGCAATTAAAAAAAAATTAATAATCACAATTTTCATAAATTTTACAAATTTTCAAAAAAATTTATAAATTAAAAAAGAAAAAAGTTGAATATCACAATTTTTGAAAAAATGATATAATCCAAGATTCTACTGAGTATAATTCAAATTATACGGGATATTTTTTCGGATTATATCCAGGGTAATCTTACGCGGTATAATCAGAAAAATTACTTGGTCACATCGGAGATTACATTGAATATAATACAAAGATCAGTTAGTATAATCTGGATTATTTGTGTTATTATCTAAAATTTTTTTTCACTACAGATTACACTGAGTATGATATGGGAGGATGTGCAGTGTAATTTTGTTCTTTCCGTGTATTAGAGAATTAAAATTAATTCCGATAATAGAAGAGTAGTAAAATTCCGAAAAATATTCATTGACGCGTATGTTAAAATTATTACAGTGAAAATTTTTTTGAACTCATGACTATTACATTGAAATTTATGAAACTAACTGTGATTAAAAATTCAATTCACAGAACACAAACGTTTTTGTTGTATTGTATTCAGTCATAAATATCTATATCTTAAATGATAAGTTTCACTTTATGGTCACTTATTTAAGTATAACTTAGGATGAGTGCCAACAAATAAAATCCTGAAAAATGAAAACGTTGAAAAAATCAAGTTTTAATACAAAATTTTTGATTTTAATTAAATAAAAAAATTTTTCTTTATTGATGAGGTAGTAAATTACATTTTTATTTGTTTATTTTTGCACAATATATTATTATATTTTGTAAAACGTAGCATATAATCTATATATTTAAACGTTGTTAAATGTGTGTCCAAGCTTTTTAGAAGAATTTTTGGATATTGTAATTTTTTCATCATTAAATATGACCTTCCAATTATCTTCAAATAAATTACACACATAAATCCCAGTTTTTTTTTTTTACATTATACAGTATAATATCGCATGATTTAACAATCTGATCTTAAATATGCAATCATATAAAAAATTTAAATTGACGACTTGAGAGTATGCAAAAATAGTATAATACAAAGTGCGTATGTATCTGCTTCACGACTATCTAAAGTCTATTAAAATAAACTTAAATCGATTATAATAATTTAAGAAGCGAAAAATGTATTTACAAAAGTTGAATTAATAAGAAGTAATGACTCATTAAGTTAATAAATTAAATGAACGTAGATTTTAAATATAAAAAAATTTAACTATAAACTTAAAAATTATGAAAACATAGTCATTAAATCTTGTACTGATAATTTTGAGCTTTCCTTATTTTTACCGCTTAATATCGAATTAGCCAGAGATAATTTTTTTTCTTGTAAATTTTGGATGGTTTCTTCAATTGTATCATTGCATATAAGTTTGTAAATAAACACATTTTTTTTCTGTCCAATACGATAAATCCGATCACATGCTTGACATTCTAATTGAGGATTCCAATGTATATCAACAAGAATCAAGTGGTTCGCACCAACTAAATTAAGACCAACGCCACCCGCACAAAGCGATAACAACATAATTTTAGGATTTTTTTCTTGATTAAAAGAATTTATGATACCTTGACGATTTTTTACAGCGACTGCCCCCGTAAACATTTCAAATGTAGCACCGGGTACAGTACGTAAATTTTCACCAATTATTTGAAGATAAGTTGACCATTGTGATACTATTATTAATTTTTCCCGTTTCGCTAAGATATCACGCACTAGATTAAGAATTACAGTCAACTTAGAACTACATCGTTTTGGGTTGAATACTGGATTTTCTGATGTTAAAAGATGCTCAGAAATGCCTTTATCAACTCCAACTGCTTCATTTTCTTCGCCTTGATCAGAAGCGTCCTTAGAAATATTTAAGCCTTCCAGTTGAGCAACAAGATTGTTCTGCACTTGATCAGAATCTTCACCTCCGTCTGCTCCATCAATCTCAATTTCCTGTTTGTCTAACATATCGTGAATCAATGAAGGTTGACAACAAATTTGACGGAGTCTAAGGAGAAGAACTAAAATTTCAAATGTTTGAACATCAGCATGTCTCGCTAACAATTGTTGCTGTGCTTTATTAAAACTATTTTTAAATTTATTCGCAACACCAAGTGGAACAAGAGCGTCTTTTTCTGCCCGCTGGTGTAAAAATTGTGCAAAAATTGTTCGAGAATACATCATAACTTTATCATATACAAGACGTTCGTCTTTATCTAAAGAAATTTTTATAATTTTCAAATGTTTTTCCGGTAGAGAATCAATGTCACCTTTATTAATAAGCTCATTTTTAGTACGGCGAAGCATTAAAGATTTCATCACCATGGCAAGCCTTTCCACACCAGCATCGCTCTTGTTTTCAACCCAACGCTTCCAAACTCGTATATCGTCGAACGGTGAGCATTTTAAGAACTTCAATATCGCAAATATATCCATTCCTTTATTGTGAATTGGTGTGCCCGTGAGTGCCCACCGTTTTTTAGCTTTCAACTGACAGACTGCTTCACAAGCTTGACTTTTGTGATTACGAATCGCATGAGCTTCATCTAGAATGATTCGTTTCCATCGAATTTGAAAAAGTTGACCATTATTTTTTAACTCACGTACTAATAAATTATACGTTGTAATGACTATATCATTACGAGCAAGACGTCTTGGAGCTTTTTCACGATTATTACCATGATAAACTTCAGTAACAAGGATTCCACGTTTGCATCGTGTATCTATTTCATTTTTCCACTGGTTAATCAGCGAGGCTGGACACACAACTATGGTTCCCCCTTGATATTTACACTGTTGATCTTCAATATTATCAGGATCATAGACATCATCATCATCATTTTCAGTTAAGCTATCTGCAAGTGATTTAATCACCAATGATATTATTGTGAGCGTCTTACCTAATCCCATGTCGTCAGCAAGTACACCCCCTGGAGGTTTCTGTTTCTCGCGCCATGTTAACCAAGCTAAAGCATGTTTTTGATGAGGCATAAGTTTTACTACTAGTCCTTTAGGGTCTTTAACTTGTTCATTTTTACTGGGTTGTGATATTAACGATCCATGAAGATTTTCTAGACGTTCCACTGTCAACGCTTGTTCATTTTGAAATGTTGCCAATGCTCGTTTTCCTAATCCTTCAGTGACCGTATTTGCAGTGGGTTTCAACAATTTTTTACGATCAAAATTCAAGCTATTGGAGCTTGCTTCTGGTGAATTAACGCTGCTGTGGAGATTATAATTAGGGTCATTCATGGAATTTTCTTTGTCAGATGAAAGATTATGACTCAAATCTGTGTATGCGACACTAGAATTATTATCTTCCATTTGTTCAAGCTGCTTTTTATACTCATCTAAACTCTCTTGATTTTTCAGTATAGATTTTCTTATATTTTTTCCTCCATCAGGAAGTAACTCGCAATTACCTTGCATTAAAAATATCTGAAAAATTGTTTTCTTTACAATTTTTTATTCAATACTAATTAAAAAATTTTCTAAATAAAATAATTAATACCTTAGATCTTTCGATATCGGTTATAAGACGTTTAATTTCTTTTTTTATTTCACTTCTAGTTGTTGGCTTGGTTAATGATCGTTTTGGTGGTTTTCTTTCTTCATTTTTAGTGGCTGGAGATTGCTTATCTGAAAAAGAAAAAATTTTTTTTAATAAGTTAATGTACCAATAGCTAAATAATAAAAAATGACCTTTATCCAATTAAGAATAGACATAATACCATGATTAAATGTAACAGTCTCTTGGGGTGTATCGTCTTGATGACTACTATCTTCATCATTTATTTCATATTCATCTTTGGTATGATCGCTGCTGTTCATTATTCTACTTGATGAATTAATAGATTTATGAGAATCATTGTGGTCAATACTATCTTCTTTCGTTGGAGTATTAATGATCTCGCTATCGTGATTTTTGTTCTTACTATTGATTTTACTCTCATAACTAACATCACAATTTGTATTTGTTGTGTTTTTGCTATTACCGTTATCATGAGTGTTTTTGCTACTATCATCATCGATCTTACTAATTACGCGTGGGCTATGGTTTTTACTTGTATCATTTTTAGATGCTAGCATTTTTTTTCCATGATTCAAATGTTTTGGACTATGATCAACACGGTCATCAACGTTTTCTTCATAGTCATCACTCAATGATGTATTATGATTTTTATTCTCTTGATCACTTCCATTACTACCATCATCATTATCATCTGATTCATTAGAATCATCATCCGACGAACTAGATTCATGATGAGCAATTATGTGAATACTTCTACGTACTGCTTTTCGAATATTCATTACGACATCATCCGTATCATGATCTTCATTCACTCTGAAAATTAACACAAAATGACATCAATTGTTTAAAATTCGTCTTCTTGGAAAATTACTTGGAAAATTATAATGATTTCTAAATAAGAATCGAATTGTAGCTTCATAACTAATAGCACTTCATAGCTAAGTTAAAAAAGTTCAATAAAAATATTTATAATTAGAAATAACCAGTTTTTTGTCTCGATTAATCAAAAATGAAAAGATACCCTTTTAAAACTCAACTCCTCAAATGAGAGAGAAAGCATGTAATGGAAAGTGTGCTGCTTCTGTGATATAAATATAAAAAAATTGTAGAATAATAAAATGAAATGTGATGCAACTATAAAGTAAAAATAAAATATTAGTTTTGTTGGACAATTAACATAAAAGCTGGACAAGCAGAAAAGTCTTAATAAAAATAATATATGATGTTACCAAAGTCTGATACCTAATATGTACACTGATAAAAAAAATTAACTTTACTCAAGAGCTAAACTCTTGAACCAAGAATACCATTTTGAAGAAAATGATTTTCTTGATTCAAGAGAATAAATTCTTGAGCTAAGAAATTATTCTTGGTCTAGGAAAATTTTCTTGAGTCAAGAATTTATTTTCTTGACTTAAAAAAATCATTTTCTTCAAAATGGAATTCTTGATTCAAGAGTTTGGCTCTTGAGTCAAGTCAATTTTATGACATTAAAGTTAGCAGTCACTTAACCATTTTTTAATTTTGTTTAACAAATAGGTTTTTTCCAAAAAAAAAATTATTTAAAAAATTGCATTTCTTATTTTTTTACATTTCTACATGTCAATTTTTTTTTTTTTTTACTTTTTTTTGTGTCATAATTTATTTGTTTCAAAAATTTTTAAAATGATCAAATGTCTGCTAAATTGATTTTCATGTCAATTTTTTTATCAGTGTAATATGAATATGTTGAAAGTAGTTTGTAAGAAATATGTTTATGTATCTAATGCTTAAAATATTTTTTGTAAAACACATAAATGTGATACAAATAAAACTCATTATCTATCTATCAATAAAATCTTTCCATAAAAAATACAAATAACTCACTCATCCTCAGAATCCGACAAAATTCTATTTATTTTTTTCCTACTCGTGTTTGGTTTGCAAATAATACTTTCCTCAAGAATCTCATCAGACTCCCTGCAAACAAAAATGTGACAAGTAATAATTTTTATAATTAGTGACGGAAAATTAATAATAACGATAAAACAAAAATAAAATTGTTTTACTTACCCTTCACCAGATTCAGGAATTAGTTTATTATTACGAAGTTTTCCCTTAACACGATAATCTGATTTATTTACTTTTGGCTCGTCATCAGAGTCAACAACTATTAAATCTTGCTCTGCCATTCTAATTTCTTGATTGTTAATTTTTATTTGACTGTATTAATCAACAAGCTTTATGTTTATATAAATTAATGCGTTAGTTACAGTCAAATTGTTACGTTGTGTTATGGTTCAGTGACGCTTTGTTATTAATTGAAACTAGTTGAGACTCGTCCATGCTGTAACTGACAAAAATTTCAAACTTACTATCTTATGCTGCCCTCTATGTTTATTTTCTTTTTCAATGCTTCCTTCATCCTCTAAAATACATGAAAGTCTTGAAGTTAGTTAAAAGTCGAAACTCGCAAAAATCGGGCCACGATTCATTATTGGTTCAAATTTAGGCGCGCTATTCAAATTTCTAGTAAAATATGAAAATTAATTTAGCATGACATTAAAGTTAGCTGTCACTATTATAGTTCTTCAATTTTTTTCATTAAATAAATTTGCTCCGAAAAATTAATTATGAAAAATTGCATTTTTTCCTTTTTTAATTTTCTAGATGTCAATTTTTTGTTCTTATTTTTTTTTGCTATAATTTATTTGTTAAAAAAATTTTTAAAATGAATTATTATCTGCTAAATTGATTCTCATTAATTTAGCAGATATTTGATAGTTTTAATAATTTTTTTAACAAACAAATTATGGCAAAAAAAAATTGACATGTAGAAATTTTATAAAATTAAAAATGCAATTTTTTAAAAATAATTTTTCGGAACAAATTTATTTGTTAAGAAAAATTAAAAAATAATTCCCCTCTACGAGATAAAATCTCTTAACTTGTTTTTTATTTAAAAATTTATATCAAAATTAAATTAGCCGACATCTGAAAATTTTTATAATTTTTTTTATTAATAAAAAAATTATTACAAAAAAATGAAAAGAAAAAATTTCACATGCAGGAGATTTAAAAAATTATACGTGCAATTTTTTAAAAGAAATTTTTTACTTGCAATTCAATTGTTGAACGTCGGCTAATTTTAGTATGATTAAATTTATTTTTACTTTTATCTACGTTTTATTTATTTTCAAATTTTCAAAATTATAAAATATTTGCTACATTTTACTTAAATTTGTTCAAGCTTTCATTTCAGAATAAAATTTAAATAAAAATTTTTGCGTTTACTTTAGATGAAGGTAAAAAAATTTATTTTAATCGAAAATAGTAACAAACTAAGGTTTAAAATAAAATTGTTGGTATCAATTAAATTAAAATTTTTTTTCTTTATTAATTAGGTAGTAAATAACATACGCCTTTTAAATTTTGTTAATTTTAGCACAATGCATTATTATATTACTTATAAAAAAGTAGCATAGAAACTATGCATTTAAACGCTGGTACATGTATATATATCCGAGTTCTTTTGGAGGATTTTCGGATAATGCAACTTTTTCATCATTAAATATGACCCATCGATTGTCTTTAAGTAAATGACACACATAATGTCCAACCATCGTCGAAGTCCCCATATGTGAGATAAAGCCTACAAGTTTATAATGGCTGTCACCATCACGATATTCGACTTGAGCCGGTCTAATTTCTTCTTCCATTACTCCATGTATATCAAGTTCATCCTGATGACTGATGATCCAATCTACTGCACGCTCTATATTATTATCCGCTTCTTTGAGTGCTTTTACAGCACGATCTTCAGCAAATCCTAAACTCAAAAGATATTCAAGGCCTGCTTCACTGGGTACAAAAGGTGCTTTTGATAGAGTTATTTCAATTCCCGGTGGGACGAATTTGTCTGCAAAATCGGAATCCATCATATGTTCTAAAAGCCAATTTGAAGCTACTTCGAGACCTTGATTTTCAGTAAAATACAATGCTCTCTTGCATGCTTCTGGTGGGAAACCCATGTCAATCAATTGACTGAGAATAGTCTGATCATAAACCGGCATTGGAATTTCAGCAGCTGCTTCTGGCAATACTTTTTCATTAGGTTGTAATCCACAACCACGCAGAGAAGTCAAATCTAATATGTCAGGCATTTCAACGGCAACATCTAATTTTGCCAGTGTCCAATCTTCATTGACAGTAAATTTTTTCAAGTGTATCAAAAGATAATCTGGAAATGTTGCAAGTCTTGTTATTTTTTTGGCAGTTGTTTTACCATTAATTGCAGTACTATAAAATTGTTCAATAGATTCAACACCAGCAAAAGTTTCGAGGCATGATGAAAATTTTATATGTGGTCGTACAGTAACACTGGAATCTAATTTTCTACCCGCAGCTTCAGCTTCTTTTTTTGCTCTCTCATGGGCAACAACCTCTTCTTTATTAGTTGCTGCTCCCATAGGAATTGGAAGTGGTAATAAATATTCTGGTCGGTATGAATATTGAACGTTACCAGAACTACTGCATTCGTAACGTTCTTCAACTTTAAATTTGAAACAATTTGCTGGATTTGCTCGTTGAACACTGTGGCGTTGTAAAATACTCAATAAATGCAATAAATATTCTTGAGCGTCTTGCTGACGATTAGAAGAAAATCCTGAATGTCCACGGCCTATCAAGCTTTTAAACATTCTTGGCTCAATACCTTGCTGTGCATCATTTTGATCTTCTGATTTTGGAGCGATTGAATATTTACCAGATAGTAAACCAGATCCCAATTTCGCCATTTGAACATTAAAATCATTGGCTGGATCACCGGTGTTATTATCAAAAATTTCTATCGCTGAATTAACGAATCGGTCAACGAAATCTGGAATCATAAAAATCATCTGCATTACGCTATTCAAGTAACAAGAATTTCCAAGATTCACAAGACCAGTATAACCGGGACCATAAATTGGAGTTAATTTACTGGCAGCTTCTTGAAGTGCTACCCATTCACCAAACTTTTGATTAAGATCTAACTCTAATTCAACCATTGATTTTTCAGTTTTTTCTAATTGAGTAATATTAATGCCCCAGTGAGCCAAGTGATCAATTAAATAAGGATCTTCAACCATATCATCTTCATCATATGAATACACATCTCCTTTTCCTTCCTTGGTGATTGTTCCTAATTTAACTGCTAAAGGATAACTGGTCTCTTGATAGTGTTGAACAGCATGATTATTACCACCCGAACCATCATAAAATTTACGTCCACACAAAATGGACCCATCAGTTAAATTTAACCATAAATTTTGATTGAGATCGCATTTATCACATTTCCAACCATTTGGTGGTATTTTTCTTCCATTATCCAGTTGCAACAAATTTGCAGCATGTTTAGAGATAATTTTAGCTTCACCATCCCAAGTACCCGCGAGAGCTTCTCTCTCAGCTGCTTTGGTTGCTGACTCAGCATTCAAAATAGACGTTATTGAAAGATTCATTTTCTCTGGTATTAAGTCGGATGGATATGGAAATGTTTTAAAATCTGGCAAAATAACAATTTCATAAAGATCTTCAAAAACATATTTCTTTTCGTTAGGATTGAATCCACCAGGTTCACCAATTGCCAAACGAGTTATTTTTTTCGCAGGTCCATCAGCGGCTTGCTCGTTTGAAACTTTTTTTAATCGTTTTATGTTGAGATAAACGCGTTGTCCAGTTTTATTGCTGTATCTTTTAACATAATCACGACCAAGTCCGTGAAAACTTGTCAGGCTCACGTACAAACCAAATTGAGATTCAGGTGTATCAAATGAGTAAACACATTCGTCTTTGTAAATTTTATCATGAGGCCCAGCGATTTTAACAACATCTGAGTACATACTCAACATCATTGTTGATTCCATTGTTAATTTTTCGTGGTACTTATAAAATTTGTTTATCAATTTTTTTGATAAAAGAATTTATATTATTCTGAAATTTAAAAAATATATCAATAAATAAGTTGTACGGATTAAAAAGATTGATAAATTATATAGCTCTCGTTTTAGCTAAATATAGTTATATTTAGTTAGTTTATGCTAGTTAGCACAAAAGTGAAAAATTTAATTGTTTTACTTAAAATTGACAATAATAATTAGAATTTTTATTCATCTAATCCTTCCTGTAATATTTTATTTGGAAATAAATTAAAAAAAAAAAAGGATTGATTTTAGCTAATTTCATCCTTTTAAAAATTCATATATAATGACTAGATATGTATATTGCACTAATTTTTTATGTTCATACTTGAAAAATATTTTTTTTTTCACTTAAAAAATACAAAAATTCTCTTCAGTTTACAATTTTTATAGTGATAAAAAAATTATTTAATTACTTTCATTTTTGTGCCATGTTTTTAATTGTGATTAAAATATTTCTGAATATTAGGTAAAGTACCCAGTAATTGAACACTTGTAAAAATGGGTCCAATACTTGAACAGACTTTTCGAAATGTTGTAATACAAAATCCGTATATTTATTATGAATAATATGCGCATGTTATAATTATTCAATTTTAATTATAAATTAAAACAATTATATTTTTATTAACATAAAGTTGACATGGCCAGAATAGCCGATAGATGTTATTTTTTTTTAAAAAAATTACTAAACCGTAAACCGAAAAATCAGTAAAAAAAAAGGGTATATCATCATTTTAAGTGAAGTAAAAAAAAATTGTACCCCCCACTCAAATAATCTTTTCTAAATAATACATATTTTTTGCAAAGACATAAACTATAATTTTTATATTAAATTTTAGCGTTCTATACCTCCAAATTTTCAAAACGGTACCCAGAACTTAAACAAGCCGGGGCCGTATAATTTTAACAGAACTCTAACCTGTAGTAGGTTTATAGACTAGTGATCAGCATTGTGATTTGTATTAATTACTGCAAATTACATAAATTTTATAAATAAAAATTATTAAATGTTTTGAATTGAGTTTTTTTGATTTATAATTAAAATTTTACTTTGTCATTCATAAAAAATGTAAATAAGAAATTAAATACAAATATTTCTCACTTTTAAATTAACATATTAAATATTTGCAGTATAATTTTTAATATTAATCAATAATAATAATATTCATCAATAATTTAATATTATTCAACAAACGTTAAAAATTTTTGGTGTGCCTATTGCCATATATATTATTAGTTTAACTACTGCGGCTTGTCAGAATTGATCGTTCAACTACTACTCCTTTCATAGTCCATTTTAAAAACGTCAAAATATAAATAATCAATTATCTTTGTTATTTTGCGCTTCAATAAATTCAAAATTGGTTATATTTTAATGAAAATCACTAATTTGAACTAATAATTACATCTTAATATATTAAAAGTAGGTCAAATAAGTTTTACTTTGAAATCTGTTCAACTACTGGGCACTTTACCTTATATATCGAATTTGCATACTTACTTATTTCAGTTCTAGTTCAATAATATAAATTTGGATTCGTAAATATTATATCAAGATAATATTTTTACATCATCAGTAGTAAACTAATTAATAATGAACATTAATTGGATACAAAAACTCTGAAAAAAGTTAGAAATATAATTTATTGATTAATCAACTAATTATTTCATATGCAATCGATTAAAAAATATATATTAAAACTTACTTATTGAAATGCTGAATTTGTTATATATAAATTTATTATATATAATATTAATAATAATTACTAAAATATTTAGTAAAATAAATGATGCGTTGGATTGAGATCACAGGAAAATTTTCTGAAAAAAAAAAATAAATTATACTGGTTGGAATTTTCCGTATTTTCTAATAAAATCCTGATACATAGATTTTTTTTATGTAAAAGTAACTTTGCAAAATGTTATTTATTTATAAATATAAATCTTTATCATAACTTATAAATGATTCAAGATACATATTTTAATTAAAAACTCATAATTTATTAGTTTTAGCTATTATTAAATATTATTAAAGATAAATTTACCTGTAACATTATTTCTATATTGACGATGAATTGTCATCAAAATAATAAGCCTTGAAAGTTTGGTTAGTTTTATTTTGGAGCTTGCTTATAATCCACTTTTGTAAACTTCGTCCATATTATGTCTATATATACCAGATGATGATGAAAAGACAAAATTTAACCAATCATTTTGAACCATACAGGAGAAAGACATTATTTTTATTGGACAATAAACATCGAATCACTGTGTATTGCTGCTTTTCATGAGACATTGTGGAGAAATCATGCGGTGAAAACAGTACCTTTGCGGTAAAAAGACGGAAGTACTTGGACAATTGATTTTAAATTACTAACAATACTTTCAATGACTGTGAAATCATCTCTTGCTACAATTGGGTATTTGCATGATTTTGATATTCATAAACTTTTGATATTTTTACATTCTATATAATTTTTTTAAATTTTTGGAAAAAAAATTTTTCGATTTTGTTCTTAAAAATTTAAATAATTTAATAAATAAAAAAAAGCAGATATTTAAATGAATAAGTAGCTCCATCTCGTGTATGTGACGTCATAGTGCTTATTTCATTTGAAATTTTAAGCGCCAATCTCTTGTAAACACGTGGCAGGTGTAAACAATTGTTGTGTTAATTGTGATTGATTAAAAAAAGATCTGGTTGTGTTGTTTATAATAAAATAAAATTATTTAATTACTCGAAATGTCGTCAAAAAATGAGTTTTATTGGTGTATAGTTCCAACGTGTAGAAATACTGGTAAATCGACACCAGAAAAAATTTTTATAAATGTTTCATTAAATTCTATTAAACGGAAAAATCAGGATTCACTTTTCGCCGAGGCATTTTTATTAATTCGTTGATAATCACAAACTACACTGTTGAACTGATGCTTCTCAAAAGTCTTAGTATAACAACATTGACATGTTCATAACCTCCAAACACATTCACTTTAAATTTAAAAAAACATTTCACAAAAATTTATTTCACTTTTAATTATTTTCAACAAAATCTAGCATTAAAAATAGAATGTATAAAACTTAAAATTGAAAAAACTTAACTTTAAGTTTTTAGCAATGTAAAATATTATACATGACTTAAATGCTCATTCAAATATACGCGCTACAAACAGCACAATGACGTCACACCAATCACATCACGTTTTACATCACGTGACTTTTATGTAATTTAGGATCACTTTTATTTATTAAATTATTTAAATTTTTAAGAACAAAATCGAAAAATTTTTCTTCCAAAAATTTTAAAAAATTATATAGAATGTAAAAATATCAAAAGTTTATGAATATCAAAATCATGCAAATACCCAATTTCATTTTTTATTTCAACTAGAATAAATATTTACAGATACTAAAATTAATATAATAAAAACACATGATACTTACTATAACACTGAAGTTGACAGATATTAAAATTGGATGATTAGACACTTTTCCTAATAATTTTTTTAAAGTTTTATTGCAATTAAATTATTAAAAAAAAAAATTACCTAAAAAGTTTCACATGTGAAAATTAATAAAAATTATAAGTGAAAATTTTTAAAAGCATTTTTTTATTGTAATTATTTTGTTAAAAAAATGTTTAAAATTGACAGCTGATCGCTAACTTCAGTATTATTACTTATTGGAATTAGCAGATATTTGAAGATTTTTTTGTTTCATCACTTGAAAATAACTTGCTTAAATTAACAAATTTTTTTTGTTATCATTTGTTAAAAAACGTTTCAATTAATAAGACGTGAATAGATTTTTTTTTTTTATGAAAATTAAGTTAGCCGACATCTAAAAATTTTAATAATTTTTTTTTATTGAAAAAATTATTACAACAAAATAAAAAAAATTTTTATTTGTAAAAAACTTGAAAAACTATAAGTGCAATTTTTTAAAAATATATTTTAGTTCTAATTTAATAAATTAAAAATAATTAAAAAATTTAAAACGTCGGGTAACTTTATTATTATTTTTTTCTTTCAGATACTTTCAGACAACAATTTTTAAATAATCAGAATTTAGCGATTTTTTGATGATACCGAAATTTACAAAAATCTGTGAATTTTTGGGGATTTTTGTAACAGTTAATTGTTAACTAATATCAACTAATTGTTAACTAAATTATAATGAAAAAATTTTAATTAAAAAATTCCACATTTACAAATTTAGAAGAATTACAAGTGTAATTTTTAAAAAGATTACACTTTTAATTTTTAAAAAGATTACACAAGATTAGACAAAAAAAAAATTTTTTCTGTCTAATCAATTTGTAATAAAAAAAAAAAAAAAAAATCGTCAGAATTTAAAAGAAACTAACCCAACTGAAAACTACACAAGTTTACCCGAGTCAAAATTTAAATCGTAGCTTGAGCGTATTAGAAGTTGAAAACGTAGGACTAACGTATTGAACGTTAAAATCATTATTTGAATGTAATGGACGTTAAAAACTTATGTTGAACGTATCTAATGTATTGTAAATGTAAGTAATATTAAAACTACTCAAATAAGTACACATGCTTGAAGCGTAAACAGACTACTTTATGTCAAATTCTCATCAAATTTTCTAATATTTTGTGAATTTTTGCCCGCAGCCACATAAAACTTTTAGAAATCATTCCAAAGCTAAAAAATTTTGATAAAACATTTCCATAAAAAAATGATAAAATTAAGCTAAGGAATATAAAATCTCCCTAACAGAACTGAAAAAAAAAATTTTTATACTCTACTTACGTTTCAAGCATGTGTAGTTATTTAAGTCGTTTTAACATTACTTATTTTCACACATTATTGGTACTCTTGACATTTTTAATATGTTGCATACGTTCAACATACCTTTTTATTGTCCATTACGTTCAAATGACGATGTTAACGTTTGATACGTTGATCCTACGTTTTCAACGTCTAATACGCTCAACGATTTAAACGTTTAATACGTTGAATCTACGATTTAAATTTCGACTCGGGTAATTATTGTTCATTTTAATG
Organism: Cotesia typhae; assembly: GCF_013202065.1. Classification (NCBI taxonomy): domain Eukaryota; kingdom Metazoa; phylum Arthropoda; class Insecta; order Hymenoptera; family Braconidae; genus Cotesia; species Cotesia typhae. The sequence goes on along the minus strand of NW_027423731.1, from coordinate 72,765 downwards.
AACATTTAAAATACTTTAAAATAGTTCATACTATCGAGATATTATTTTTGTAAATACATTTTTTATGTGTAATCTTTTATTATTGTCAAATTTATCATTCTTTTTTAATGTTAAGTATAATTATCATGATAAATTTTTTCGTCGTACAAGTTTTGTTTATAAAACTATATTCTTTTAAAACTTTTAAATGTATATATAAATATATATAAATATATATATTTGAAAATGCATAAATGATTAACACCGGTAGTATTTCTTTTAACCT
>NW_027423731.1:20000-65000 GCF_013202065.1 Cotesia typhae | reverse complement strand
GGCGGATCGCTAGCTGGCATCGTTTATGGTTAGAACTAGGGCGGTATCTGATCGCCTTCGAACCTCTAACTTTCGTTCTTGATTAATGAAAACATTTTTGGCAAATGCTTTCGCTTCTGTTCGTCTTGCGACGATCCAAGAATTTCACCTCTAACGTCGCAATACGAATGCCCCCATCTGTCCCTATTAATCATTACCTCAGTATTCCGAAAACCAACAAAATAGAACTGAGATCCTATTCTATTATTCCATGCACACAGTATTCAGGCGAAATAAGCCTGCTTTAAGCACTCTAATTTGTTCAAAGTAAACGTACCGGCCTACCTCGACACTCAATTAAGAGCACCGCGATAGGATTAAATTGGATGTCGCCTTTTACAGCTAAACCCACCGGTAGGACGTTTCATAACATACCAGTTAACACCGCGAAGCGATGAACCAATAGTATGAAACACAAATTCAACTACGAGCTTTTTAACCGCAACAACTTTAATATACGCTATTGGAGCTGGAATTACCGCGGCTGCTGGCACCAGACTTGCCCTCCAATGGATCCTCATTAAAGGATTTAAAGTGTATTCATTCCGATTACGGGGCCTCGGATGAGTCCCGTATCGTTATTTTTCGTCACTACCTCCCCGTGCCGGGAGTGGGTAATTTGCGCGCCTGCTGCCTTCCTTGGATGTGGTAGCCGTTTCTCAGGCTCCCTCTCCGGAATCGAACCCTGATTCCCCGTTACCCGTTACAACCATGGTAGGCATAGAACCTACCATCGACAGTTGATAAGGCAGACATTTGAAAGATCTGTCGTCGGCACTAAGGCCATACGATCAGCAAAAAGTTATTCAGAGTCACCATAATTAACGATGGACGAGCCACCGATTGGTTTTGATCTAATAAAAGCGTTCCTTCCATCTCTGGTCGGAACTCTGGTTTGCATGTATTAGCTCTAGAATTACCACAGTTATCCAAGTAAATGTGGGTACGATCTAAGGAACCATAACTGATTTAATGAGCCATTCGCGGTTTCACCTTAATATGGCGTGTACTAAGACATGCATGGCTTAATCTTTGAGACAAGCATATGACTACTGGCAGGATCAACCAGGGAGCTTCGTTCATGTTTTATTAAATAAAACATTTAGAAATCTCTTTTTACACTAATACAAACATGTTAGTTTTCATGATATAATGTCCGACTAACAGTTGTAAAAGCGGTGCTGATTTGAAATATAAGTTTCTTACAACACTTTTATTTTGATAATAATATCTATTTATTCACGTATAAGTGAAACAACATATTCAAACACCCTCTCTGATTTTGAAAAACTTCAACTCTCGCTAGATATCAAATTCTAAGCGACTTGGTTATTTACACGTAAACGTGCTTTTATTATTCTTTTAGTATTCTTGCTCGGAAACAAGTGAGTCGATTACTCAGTATTGAATAAATGTATTCTTCACACATGAAGATATACACGTTAATAAACGCCGAAGCGATTACCACATAGGAGTCATTCAGTCATAGACATCGACCCGTGGCTGTGATGCGTTCAGACATACTGTTTTTATACTAAAAATAATAATCCTCTTCGTAGTCTAGCAGCATTTAAGTATTAACTGAATATACTATACATACTATATACTGTGCGCTGCTGATATTACTTCTTTCAACAGACTACTTTCATATAAATACGAGCAACGATGAGAACCGGGTAGGGAGGATTAAATGACTCAGCATGTCCCCACTCTGAGCGGATTCTTCCATAATACCCAGCTGTTCAGTTGCTTAGTACCTGATGTTTTACATTTATATCTCTTGAGTTTGTATGTTAAGAAAACTTTGAAATATTATTATTTATTTTGTTAATAATAATAAGAGGAAAAATGTTTTATTTAATATCAATAACTGGTTTAATTAATTAAATTTGAATACTAAAATAAATTTATTTAATTTGAGTAGGATAAAAAACAATTTAATTACTCCAATTCACTTTGAATCTTTTAAACAATATTTAAAGTATCACCTTACTGCAGCGAATCATAATTTAACTTTGTTAAATTGGAGAATTCTACTGGTCTATTTCGCATTTAGCGGTTATTGATGAACATATCATCGTGTTGCTTATCCGCATGAAGAATTAAATTTCATGATTGACAAATAACTCTGCAACGTTATACTACTAAACGCTTCCGAAACATTGTTAAGATTATCTTTTTGTAGCTGTAATAACTCATCAATTAATATTTGTTTTTTAGAAATCCACATGTTTATACTCAAAATTATTACAACTATAAACGTTTATTGTTATTTTTACTTAAAATGTGACATTTGATCAGCTCGAGATCAATAAGTTGTTAAAATTTTCATTTATGTATCCAAAAAACCACGCACATAAGTTATCTGTACAAGCGTGGTTGTTTAAATTTATCTGTTATGAGTAAGCAGTAAGGCCAAACAGTAGATTTACTTTACTGGATGTTAGTCGTACGAAATAACGAGGGTTCTCCCTCACCGTCTACAATCGGCTTTGTTGCTACAGAACACCAACTATACCGACATAACTTGGATAATACCTGTGATATCATGTTTTGAGATAAATGTTTTAAAAATTATTATATGTATTGAAGCTTGATTCGTAACTTTGTGATGAAACTTTTCAAAGCATATATATTTTTCTCTCCCGACTCATTTCATTCAGCTAATTCATAAAATGGATTTAATTCAAAATGTAATATATGTATGAATTTATACATATCTATGTACAAAATGTCACAGACATAATAATTTCATCAGATATGGAAAAAAGTTAATTCTGAGCCGAAAAGTCATCTGCCATATTTTATTCTGAGGCATCGATAATTAGTTATCAATTAAAATAAGCAGCCAATAACGGATAGATGAATGGACGGATGTTATCTGATTAGCAATAATTCTTTCAAATACCTTAACTAAATGAGATAAATTTCCAACTGTACAATTTTATTTAGAGGTATTTTGTAGATAATCTTTCAAATATCAGGTAAGATACCAGTGTCAGAAGATCTATTAAATAAAGCTGTAAGGAAAAGTGATATTTGCGAAAAATGATCTCTTAAACATTTCAGATTGAGTCCGTCAGGGCTTTTCTCTTTTGATTTATACAGAGTAAGATACTTACAGTGTCTTGGCAACATCAACAATATCAATCTCGATCCAATTAAATGAACATTTAACCTTCCTTGTATGTTCTATTTACAAGATATTAACGAAATCCAAATCGCACGTTGGATGTTTCCTGATTATATTTACATAGTATTAATTCAGTTTACAAGCCTCGAAGCAATTCAGCGGTGATGAAGAATTCGATTTAATTAATTTAAGGTGTTTAATACAAGTTTGGTTCAAACAGTTGAACTATAAGGCAGATTTGAGAAAACAGTTTTTAGATATTCTTCACGAGCATGATTCAATTCAGTTTTTATATCTTTTCTTTTTAGTCTAAAAAGAACAAGTAAATTTGAATCACTATTTCTTCTGACTTTCTTGTAAAATTCATCACGCTCTTTACACTTTACTTTTAGCTTTTTAATGAACCAATGGTTATTTCAACGAATATCTCTTTTGGTAAATATTGGTGCACATAAATTCAGAGAAGAAAGGATCTCGGTTCTAAAAGTATTCAGTAATTCGTCTGGATACGAATTTTCAAGTAAAATACTATCAATTTTAAAGAGTTCATGAGTAAGTTTGACTAAGCTAAATGATTACAGTTTTCCAAGTTTTTATAGGTTATTATCTACGGTTGTGGTTTTAAATTATCCAATTTATATTGTGTTATACCTTGAGAGAAAGGTTCAGTTTTTCTTCTAAATAATTTACACCAATTTTAGTGTCTAAACTATAATCACATTCAATTATTTATTTGATAACAATTTGGTTAAAATTTAACAGTTAACAATTAGTTGAACTGCAACTTTACGTTGTCCATCTTACAACAAAAAGTTTAATAAAATTAAGTTTAATGAATTAATTGACATTTTGAATCAATTGACAAAAAACCTACGAAGAAGATGTGTCGGTAGCCGAGTTCCCAGCTCTTCTGACATCTTTTTTACTTTACGCACGCCAAAAACCCTAATTTTATAATTAATCAACTTTGTAATTATTTGTACTAATTTCCATTTAAGTAAGTATTTTTTATCGAAGTTCATTTATTCAAATGTCCATTTTTACAGATTTCATTTTAATTGATGGGGATTTAATCAAATGCCCATTTATTCACTTTTCCTAAAATTTAAATGTCCATTTTTAGTAGATTTCATAGAAATCTAACTATTGCATTCGTCCTCATGACGCAACTTTTGAAAAATTTTGCTATTTCCTGACTCAGTTCGTCGAGCTGGTTCAGAAAATGTCATTAGTTCAAAAGTTTATATATGTATGTATTTATATATATATATATATATATACAATATAACGCGGCTTATCCGGACGATAGCGTCTCTAATTCATAATGGATCCGTTTCAAACTCAACATACTTCATTTTTAGACGATTACCAAGGCCAAGTTCAAAGATGAGCTTAATCGGTCAAGTAGTTCAGAAATTACAGAGTTTCAAAATTTTCAAAATCCTAAAAATTCATTTTTTGGCAGATTCTTTCGCGCATAACTTTTGAATGAAATAACTTAACGAATTTTTGTAAATATCATTTTAAAGCCCATTAAACAAGCTTCAATTTTCATGTCATTTTATTTTCCTAAACTTTAAATAACCTATTCATCTGTAGGTTTTTAATGAAATTTTACTTTTGCAGTCGTTTTTCAATTATTTTGTCCAATATGTCCTATAAAAAATCTTATATAGATAATTATGGTTATACATAATTATGGTAATTTAAGACTTAGTTTAACAAAACTAGGTTAAGACTTATTTTTTCAATTTTTATAATTTTAAATATATTTTTAGTGAGTTGATCGGTTACATTGATGCGATTGAGTCTGTGAAACAGTGTAATGATAGCCAACTCTTAAAATTTGTGATTAATAATGGAGCCGGTAAAAGAGTACAATTAAAATGCTGGGGTGACGACATTCCACGTGTGCAAGCTGATGTAGTTATGGATCATGTAAGTATTATTATTAGTATTATTATTTATTTATTTAGATGATTATAATAAATATTATTATTTTTTTATGTTATAGGGTATCCATTTAGAAAATGCGTATTGTGGCCCTAACACGAAATACAATACTGGAAACTTTCTTGGTGCAGAAATTATCATTAATAAGCAGACCATCGTAGAAAATCTGAGAGAGTTTGATGAGAAAAATTGTACAGCTGATGAGGATGAACAAACAGATTTGCAGCTAATTGGATTGGACCAAATCGAAAACTCAATTTTGCCTTGGAGATTTAGTACGTATATGATAAAATATATTGTATTTATTTCTTTTTTAATTCCACTAAATTAAAAGATAATTTTAGAATTCAGAAAAGTGTATATTATGGCTCTTTTAATGAGCTTCAAATTACAAAACTAATTTTTAAGTGGGGTCATCCATTTTAATTTTCATTTTTTTTTAACGAAATTTCGTTTGGATTTTATTGATATATATTTTTTTTAAATATATAAAAAAAATTAACAATTGAAATAAAAATGTTTTTAAAAAAAAAAAAAAATGAATCAAAAAGATCAAGAAAAGATAAAATAAAAATTTTATCCATAAACATAAGAGCTAAAATTTTTTCAGACTTTTGAAAGCAAAAAGCTGTTAGAATCTTTATTTTTTTTTAATTTTTTATCAATTTTAATTTTGTACATAATTTTTTTTTATTTTATTTGATGTTCATACAGAAATCTCAGGCTATGTCAAAACTAAATTTTCAATAATTAATTCTGAAAACATAAATTGGATTAAAGCATTCGTCAGTCTTACTGACGGTGAACGAAAAATTGATGTAACCATTAATTCTTATAAACCAGACCATAACATCGAAAAAGGAGATAAACTGATCTTGACAGGATCAATTAAAAATTCAAGTGAGTAAAGAACATTTCAAATTTTGAATAAAAGATATTTTTACATATATTATCGTGTGTATAAATATATATATACGAAATTCAACATATCGCGTGCCTTAAAGTGAAAGAGCATATAGTTAAGGGTTAATAGGGATTTGTGCTGAAAGGGTGTATGTCTTAAGAAAAGTACTACTTAATGGTAAAAAAGGGCGCTTGAAAAAAAATTGATTTGATAGCAAATGTTGAATAATAATTTCATAAGATAAGTCATACTAAAATAACAGCTTCATATATAAAATTTGATGTAAACAAATAAAAAATAAATCAATCAAAAATAAATTACGTAAAAATTAAGAAATCAATTCAAAATAAAAATTATGCAATTAATTAAATTATTATTTTTTGAATATATTTTCTTTTTTAACTTTGAAAAATTGTATAGTTGAGGTTTTACACCACTACTACCACAAAAAAATTTTTTAACATTTTTAAAGCTAAAATATGTTCTTGGTGAACTGACCAAAAAAAAATTATACGCCCTTTCACCTTTAGATTACCAAAATTTCAAAGTATTAAAAATAAAAGGAAGTATAAAATTAAAGACATACGTTCTATTACCTTTGTAATTATTTTTTTTTGAACGTGGAATGTGTCTACTACTCGATTGGCAATAAAAAAATGAATAAAAAAATAGAGATTTAAAATATTAACTATTAATTGTTTATGTTAAACAGAGAATGATGAAGTAACATTTCTTGTGGATAAAATGGGAGACCTTGAAAAATTGACGAAGCACCTAAACCATTAAGCTGGCTTCTAAACGGTACTAATAGAATCTATGTTAAAAACATAGAAAATCCAAGCAAACGTCTAAAATATTAGTAGTTCATAAAAACTATAATTATCATTTTTTTCTTTTTGTTATTTAAAATAAAAATTAAATTTAAAATTGAATTAAAATTAAATGTTAGTAATAATATATTTAATATTATGAAATTTAATATTTCATAATAATATTATTATATTACTCCAATTAATAGAAAAAAAAATTGAAAATTCGTTAAATTTATAAAATGATGAATTATCAAAATTTAAAATGATTAAAAATCGTGAATTTATTTTATTATGTTATAGTATAAAGTTAAAATTTTGTATTAAAATATTGAAAATAAAAAATTAATAAAAATAAAATAAATGTAAAAAATTTTAAGTTATTATATATAATAAATAAATAAATAAATTATGTTATTATTATATATAATTAATAAATAAATAAATTATTAATATTTATAATTAAAATTTACTTTATGTGAAATCTACTTCCATTTCGGCTGCCGAATGGCCTTTTTTTTCAATTGTTCATAAAATCATATGTTCATCAAGTGACTCTTCCATTTAATCAATTGTACGTTTTTATTTTTAACCATTTTTATTGATGTCTTTTTATATTATTATCTATTTTCATAAATGTCCATTAATCTATTTATTTATTTGAATTCTTTATCAAATACTTGTATTTCCATTTAGAGATATTTTCAAAAATAGGGATTTCATTTTTTCAGTTGGCCATTAGTGCAGTTGTACATTTATAATTATTTCCTTTTTTATTAATGTCTAATTTTACTTAAATACTTTTATTGTTACTTCCAAAAATCACATATCCATTTTTAGAAATTTCCATATCTATATATTTAAAAATCCATAAATACACATTTCCAATAATACAAAAGCAATATGAACAGAGATAAATTAATGTCACGCATAGTATATTTAGAATAAAATTTTTATTCTCTTAATTAATTCAGCTAAAATTCATAATTGTAATTTCAAATCTTCAAAAAAGCCACTTTCTGACTTTAATCTTAGAGTCCCGGACAGATATATCATTTTGAGTATTTTTTTTTTAAAGGTATCTGGGTCTCTAATTACAGCCACGGACCTGTCCGTGGATGGTGTCAATAATAGCACCGTTTTTTATTTTATTATTATTTCACAATTGAATGAGTATTATGAGTCATGCACCTTAGGATTTTCCAAACATTTTCTTGTTCTTATTAAATGATACACATTATTTAAATTATACAGTCATTTCTGAATTGCATCGCCATCTTGTGGTCATCAAATAGAAATATCTCACCAACCAAGTTATTTTCTTATCGACTATCGCATGCTAGTTATTAGTAACAACTCGACGCAAAGTAATGTATCAATCCGAACAAAAACAGTTTCACTGTAAAAAATTGCGCCAAGTCCACGTTCATAAAACTCATCTCAATAACATCTGCACTTTGCAAAAAAATAAGACTCGTTACAATAATTTTCATTCTATACAAAAAAGTTAAATACAAAAAAATACCAAGAAACCGTCATAATGTTGAAAAAATTGAAAAAAATTTGTTGAAAATTTAAAAATTAAGAAAAAATTTTTTATCGTACTTGGCGCGCGTCATTGAGTACCCCAAATTTTTTCGAACGAATTTTAACCCGAGAAAAACGATTTCGCTTGAATTTATGTAATGTAAATATGTATATATATATAATATATATATATATATATATATATATATATATATATATATATATATATATATATATATATATATATATATATATATATATATATATATATATATATATATATATATATATTATATCTTATCAGCTCTAATTATATAATATATGATTTCATACATTGTTATGTTTATAGATTCACATCAGTGAAGTATACTCAACGAATTAAAAACACTGCTTACTGGATTAATATCAGTTTCAGTGAAAAAATCCGTTTCGAAAATTTTTTTCAGATTTTTAGTGAAAATAACTGTCAATATGGTAGTCTGGTGAAGATATCTGAAATAACACAAAATTTTTTTAATTCAATTTTTTCAGTTCCGTCATTAAGCTTTCATGAAGAAACTTGATCATGCTTCGTTTAATTGTAATTAACACATTTTGATTGGCAATCACACCGCATTTTCTCAATTTAGTCGGCCATACGTTTTATTTTTTAATCAACTCAATTTTCGCAGTGATTCCACGACAGAGTCAATGTATGCAGGCGTATTCACTTGTAAGCAAATTGCATAACCGAACAGGAGAGGGCGTTTTATTGAAATCATAAACGATGGGCGGAGAATTTAAAAATTTCTAATAAAATACGTATGCCATGTTGATTTTACCTAACTTTTGTTAAACGTATCATAAAATAATATTTCATTAATTACATTTATGCATTTTATAGGTTGACTTACTTATAAATGTTGAAACATTAAAAGGATGTTCATGTATCCTGAAAAATTTGGGGTACTCAATGACGCGCGCCAAGTACGATAAAAAATTTTTTTCTTAATTTTTAAATTTTCAACAAATTTTTTCAATTTTTTCAACATTATGACGGTTTCTTGGTATTTTTTGTATTTAACTTTTTTTTGTATAGAATGAAAATTATTGTAACGAGTCTTATTTTTTTGCAAAGTGCAGATGTTATTGAGATGAGTTTTATGAACGTGGACTTGGCGCAATTTTTTACAGTGAAACTGTTTTTGTTCGGATATAATTATACATATTTACATTACATAAATTCAAGCGAAATCGTTTTTTCTCGGGTTGAAATTCGTTCGAAAAAATTTGGGGTACTCAATGACGCGCGCCAAGTACGATAAAAAATTTTTTTAATTTTTAAATTTTCAACAAATTTTTTCAATTTTTCAACATTATGACGGTTTCTTGGTATTTTTTTGTATTTAACTTTTTTTGTATAGAATGAAAATTATTGTAACGAGTCTTATTTTTTTGCAAAGTGCAGATGTTATTGAGATGAGTTTTATGAACGTGGACTTGGCGCAATTTTTTACAGTGAAACTGTTTTTGTTCGGATTTCATATCTTTTTGTTAAGTGAAATTTTTTGCTCGCCTCTTAATTTTAAAATTGAACTTTTCCCGCGTAAAATTAGAAATATGTAAATAAATTAATTAATGCAGGTAAAGCTATTATCATATAAAAGGTTATTTGTTCGTTAATTTTGAAAATCAAATCCTAACAAAAAAATTAAAATTCTGTTTCTCTCATAGTAGCTAGTAGCATTAAAAAACTTAACGTGACTGACCCGTGTAAACTCTTCGGTTTCAATCAATTAACTAGCTTATCAATGGGGATTTTTAATTTTTATGTATATATAGTTAAAGTTTAACATTTTTTTAATTAAAAAGTTGTTAATCTAGATTTAATGCTCTACTACACATTAATTTAACAATAACAATAATTATTTTGGTAAAGATAAACAATGATAATGATACTTTTAACATCAATTTATCATTACCGATATAATAAATTTCATTTTTATAATGATTATTATTGTTATTGTTACAATGACATTATTGTTAATAAAGGGGACAATGCATCATACGCATAATTGTAATACCTATGGCCTAAAAATTACAATTATTTGAAATCCGCTCGATTGAATAACAATGCCACCTACAGGCAACGACTATAAAGTCGTAGAATGTGTACACTATCCAATAAGAATTACCTAAATCTTGAACGGCTGGCCTGAAGGAAGAAAGTAAAACTCAAACAATCTTTAGCCTGTTGTGTATTTAGTCTAGTTAATAAATGAAATTCAATAGAAAGAATAGGTTTGAAAACCATCCACATATGAAGTTGTTTGATAGTTTGTTCTAGAAATTTTGTATTTATAAAGTATTTTAACATTCTTAATTTCAAAATTAAATTTTTCCCGCGCAAAATTGAAAATTCATAAATGAATAAATTAATGCAGGCAAAGCTATTCTAATATGATAGGTTGTTTATTCATTAATTTTGATAATCAAATCCTAATAAAAAAATTGAAATTCTGTTTCTCTCATAATAGCTAGTAGCATTAAAAGACTTAACGTGACTGATCTGCGTAAACTCCGCGGTTAAAAGCGATTAACTATCTTATTAATAGGGATTTTACATTTTTATTTATATACAGTAAAAATTTTAACATTTTTTGAATTAAAAAGTTGTTGATTGGGATTTAATACTCTAATACACATTAATTTAATAATAACAATAATTCATTCGGTAATAATAATGATAATGATATTTTTAACCTCAATTTGGTATTACCGATATAATTAATTTCATTCTCATAATTTTTATTATTAGTGTTATTGTTATTATGACATTGTTGTAAGTAAATGACACAATACACCATGCTCATAATTGTAAGACTTTTCACCTAAATCCACTTGATTGGATAACAATGCCACCTATCGGCAACGACCACAAAATCATAGAATGGTACACTATCCAATGGGATTAACCTCTGATTATGATTGTTCATGTACAAAAAACCTTTGTTCCAACTTCAAATTGTTTATTTCTAGTTTAATTAACATTTTTAATAAGCTGAATATTTGTATTCAGCGCGGACTTTTGAAAATTATATTGACCAGCACAGTGATTAGAGTAAGTGTATTTTTCTTGTAATTTTAATTATAGAGGTCACAGGACAAAAGGGCAACGTGTAGTTTTTAATAATTTTATAATAAGTTTTATTTTAATAAAGTATTGAAATTTTTTGTTAATTGTTATGGATTTTTTTTTTTTTTTTTTTTTTTAATAGTTCGTAGTATTGATGAAAATAGAATTGATGAAAATAAAAAAAAAAATGTACATGCATTGATTAACAATTCTCTCGATATTTTTAAAAAATTTAGAATGAAATGAATATTTATTTACTTAATGACATTGATATTGGCTGACGTCTAACAATTTTTTTTTAATTATTTGAATTAATTAAATGGTAATTCCTAAAAAATTACACCCGTAAATTTTTTAATTTTTTATACATGAGATGTATTTGTCACTATAATTTTCAAAAGACCGCGCTAAAAGTCTATATACGTAAAGTTGACGCATGCGCAGTGCAAATATTTAGAATGCATACATACAGCTAATTAAAAATGTTAATTAAACAATAAATAAAAAATGTGAAGTAGGAACAAATGTTAAATATACATGAACAATCAAAAATAGAGGCTTGATGACTCAAATTGCTACCAAAATATTAAAAAATGCGACAGGGGGCTAACTTAAAGGTACATTATTAATAAATTCTTTTAAAATAAATGGAGAACGATCAAATGTTGAGAGTGAATAATAAAGAACAAACGAAAAGCTGAAAACGTGATAGAAAAAAAAATCAAAAATTAAAAGAAAAAAATTTGGGGTTCTAACTTCAGTGACACGGAGGCTAGATATAAGGAGGACGATCGACATAGGTAAATGTACAGTTAGTGCGTCCGGAAAACTGAGGATAGATCATTTTCAAAAAGAAGCCGCTAGGGCGTCACTACGTTCGCTAATGTCCGGATCATGGCGTCCGTTTGTTATTGTTTATTAATAACACCAAATTGACATTCAGTTAGTTAATTAGTTTTTAATTAATAATCAAAGTGATAATAGTTTAAAATGGTAAATAAATGTATAGTTGATGGGTGTTTGAGTGGCCGGATAAAAGATCGTAATAAAAATTAAAATTAAATAGTCGAAACACGTCTTTATTTATTGTGCCACAGGTAATATAACCTAACTTAGTATTTTTGTAAGAAATAATTTTTATACTAATTAAATTTATATTAATTAAATGATTATAAAAAAATTTTACCTATAGAAATTAAAGGAAATTATAAGTGCTCTTTTTTCAAAATATTTTTTTAAATAATTTATGTTACAAGAGTCCCAAAAATTTTTATATCAGTAGATTTTAGTATCATTTTTGATCAAATTAAAAAGAAATTGTAAAAGGTATAACGTAATTTTTTTCTTCTTAGAATTAGTTTTAAAAAATTGCATCGTTACCATTTTTTTGGAGCTAACGTTTTACTCAAAGTAACTTATCAAAATTATTTCCAAATATAACTTCATGTCAATTTTTTGTTTGTTTATTCAAGTGTCCAGACTTGTTAAAATTGTGGTACTGTGGATTAAAGCAAGATCTCACCCCAAAAAAAGATTATGTCTGTGAATTACATTTTAATGATCAAGATATTATTAAAACTGATAAAATATTATTGACTACTGGAATTTATGAAGAATTACCTCGAAAAAGATACTCGCTAAAGCCTGATGCTATTCCGACGTTGAATCCGAACCGTGTAAACAAAGCTTGCAACAATGAAAATAACGAAGCTCAGTATATGCAATGCCATTTATTAATTACAAATGACCATAAAACTAACTCACCACAAAACCAAGAACCAATAATTAGTAATGATCTCATAAATATAATTAATTGTGAGTCACCAAAACGCATTGACGTATTTGAAAATTTTGAAGAAAATGATAATTGTGAGAACGAAATGCAGGTAAGAAAAATTAAAATTTCGAATTATTACTCTGCAACTTAAGATAAAAGCACAAACAATTAGGAGGCCTAATTACTCTTGTTTGTTAGAATATTTATTTAAGTACTTGAGATATTGAGAAAGTGAAGCTCCCTGCCTTCGTGGAGCAAAAAAATAGTATACACTCTACGGGAAGTAAATAAAAAAGCCTCAGATCACATATTTGTCAACCTCGGCTTCGCCTCGGCCGACAATTACATGTGATCTGAGACATTTCTTACTTTTCTTCCGTAGGTGTGTAATATACTATTATAAATAATAAGAAACATTCACTATAAAAATTATCAAGTTTACTCGAATTTATTATAGCAGTGTATGAGAGTTAAATTTGAAAAATATTGTTATAAAACAAATAGTCTTTCGAAAAGAAATTATTAATTATTTTTTTCATATTCACGTTCTTTTCTCTATTCAATTCTTTAAAACAAAAGTAAATGAAATAATTAAAGAATCATGTTATAAGATATTTCAATAAGTCAAACAATCTGAATTATGAATATGTTAAAAAAGTTAAGTCTTTAGACATGTCTCTTATATCGTCTCCTATAAATTTAGAACTATTATTACAAAAAAATAATCATTAATTTTTGTTTATTTAATCATTTCAAGCCACGTGAGTTATCTACTCCTGAATTACGTCTTGAGAAATGTTCTTTATTAACAATTATCAACGTGTTGAAATTCAATGCTTTGCCACAAAATTGGAGTTGGACAACAGATTTAGTTAATCCAAAAATATAGTTTTATGTCATTTAGATAAAGTATCCATGAATTTAAAATTTCGTATAAAAATAAGTGAAGACTTCAATATATCAGTAAGAATTTTTAGATCTTGTAATTTATTTTTTCACACAGTATAAACATAAAGTTCCGAACGTTGGTTGCTAACGAATGTTCAAATTTCTTCGAAGCGAACATTACACAGAAATATATCAGTTCTCAAAGTTATTTTCTCGATTTTTTCGCGCGTATTTTTGAAGATTTTGATAGAATAGCTTTCAAGAATTTTGAAAATTCATAAGAATCTAATGTTCGAACGTCAGTTTTTTTTTTTGTGGTAATGTTAACATTATACTTTTGATTAGTTACTTAACTTGAAAACGCAAGAGTCGGTAGAATTCAATACCAATTTTTCCCAAATATCTGATTTTTGGGAGTTTTTGAAGGAATTGGAAAACTGTGAGTTATGTGAAGGGACTGGATTACTTTTCCATTTTTTGGCTACGGACATTAATTTTTTGTTATTAATAAATTTAAAAAATTTGCTATCGATTTTCCATGTTTAAAAAATCGATTACCAAACTTAATAATTATTGTGTATCTTAAGTACGGAGCACATTAGTATACTCTACAATTGCCTAAAAATGATAATTCTAAGGTTTTTTATTACTTGTTAAATGAACTTTACTAGTATCATTTCTCATTAATAATAGATGTTCATCGGCGTGTTCTGGTGTGTCATTGCCTGACGAACAATATAAGAAACAAATGAATCTTTTTCGATGCTTTGCTTGTCGGCAATTGAGACGGAAATTGCAAAATCGATCGTACAAAGTCAAACCCGACATTAAAAGTTCGTACACTGACTTGAAGTACCAGGAGAGCCTGAAAACTAAACAAATTCAGCGCCTCAAACGTAAAGTAGGTATTTACTTATTTATCGTTTCTTCATGTATACTTGATTATTTACAGGTTGTGAGTGTTTAAGATCAATATTCTTTTATTTTTTTTTCAATAAACTTAAAAGTTTGATACAATGCTCGTTACATTACATTATCATTTCGTCAATACGGTTTAGTTTGTGAATACAAATTTAATCAACTACAATCTGAGAACTTAAATTAAATCACCTGTAAATGCCTATTTAACTATTTAACCCTTTACAGAATGAATCACTCATCAAAATTATAGAAACGCAACGACTTAATTGTATGGCAATTAAAGATGAAGCTCTAAGAGCGGAAATTTCTATTTTGCCTCCCGTGCAACAACTAGCAATTCGTGCTTGTTTTAATGCAGTAAAAGCTAAAAATGCCAAACAACGAAGATATACGGTTGAGTGGGTTTATGAATGTTTGCTACTTGGTATAAAAATGCTGCGGTATATGAACGACTCAGAGAACGTCAAATCCTCCCTCTTCCCTGCAAAGACACCCTTAACAAATATATCCAGAAGTTGGATAGCGCTTTTGGTTTCCCTAAAGCCATATTCGACACTCTTCGTATTAAAAGTTCACGTATGGAACCACATGAAAAACGGGGTATCCATGCACCATTCCTGTCACACTTTACTACTAACTGCAAATCTTAAAAATGCAAATCTTAAAAACGCAACCATTTTAACTATATCTAACAACTCTACTTAGCTATCGAGTATGATTATATTAACAAATCCGAGCGCATAAGTTTTTAGCTGAAAAAGTAATTCGTATTTGATATTTTTAAATAACTCTTTAAAAGCTTCATTAACTTTTAACAGTAGCTGGCTATTATTGTTAGACTACATCTGATTCACATTTATTTCATTCTAACAATTTTTTATTTTTTCTCCTAGGTACCCTTTTAATAGATGAAGTAGCTTTAAGTGAAGCCGTGAAGCTAAATCGGAGAACTATGCAGCTTGATGGTTTTGTAGACTTGGGGGCACATACTCCGGAAAATTTAATCAACAGTCGGGCTGATCATGCCTTAGTCTTCATGTACCAACCTTTTCAGGGTAACTGGGTGCAAGTAGTTGGTAGCTTCCTGAGCAGAAATTCTGTCACGAGTGCCATTCTTCACAAATTACTCATTGAATGCATCGTATTACTGGAGAATGCTGGGTTTTATGTTGATGTCGTTACTTCTGATGCAGCTCAATGGAACAGAGGAGCATGGACACTTTTCGGTTTCAAAGATGGACAATGTAGCTGTGATCATCCATGCAATTTTGACCGCAGACTTTGGTTTATTTCGGATTTTCCACACTTAATAAAATGTTTCAGGAACAAAATTATGAAACGATTGTTTTTTTGGGTAAGCTTCTCTTATAATATGATTTTTAACACCAGTGTACTGTTATTCACGATTGAATTTTCAATTTAGTTAGCATTGGAATGAATATATTCATAAGTGACCTATTTAATTTTACAACTATCAAATTTTTCAATGATTGTATTTAATTATTTATGAAAATGTTATTTATTTTTTAGACTCCAGATGGTTTTGTAAGAAAAAGTCATTAGGAAGCTTTATTATTGCATGAAATTTATCTGAAAGCCAATCTAAAAATAGCTTATCAACTAACTCCCCAGCATTTAAATCCAGAAGGATATCAAAAGATGAATGTCCCGTTGGCTTATCAGGTAATTATAATTATAAAGCTGCGAGAGTAAGTTAAAATGAATTTAAGATTATCATTAACATCGAGGTAACTGGCCTAATATTTATCTTTAATTTCTAACAATTCATATTATAAATAGCTGATTCAGTTAAAATAAATAATAAGATGTATTTATTCTTATTTTGATAAAAAATTAATTTTTATAAATTTTCAATCATAACAACTGCTTATCTAATTTTAATGAGAAAAATTAAAACTTTTTGTTTTTAGCTTTTTTCGAAAAATATACAAGTTGCAATGGCGACTTATAAGAACGCTACTCCTGAGCTCAGTGATTGCGATCCAACAGTGGTTTTTATTAAAAGAGTAAATGATTTAATTGAAGCCATGAGTTCACGTACTCCTTTGAATGCTTTACGTTTAAATGATAATTGTCCCCGAAAAAGGTAATTTTTAATATATACATTAGGTCTTTTGATAGCTTCATACAATTTTTTCGCAATAATAAAGCGAAAATTATAGTTCTAAACGGAGAACCATTGTCAACATAAAACCATCATTATACCATGTGTACATGATCACATATTATAACCAATATTGGAAAATATTTATAAAGTATATATATGTAAGTATATAACTATAAAAATAATTTAAGACACTCCAATCTTATCATGACATTATTCCTACTAATGTTTGCACATAATCCAGTCTCGCAAGTTTACTTACATTTTCAATATGAAACTTATTAAACGAAACTTCAAATGATAGTCAAATTCAATGAATTTGAGTTTATTAGTTGCGGAAGTTCCTAATCTTTATCATAGCTGATATTCTCTTGGACTATGTATCCTATTTTCTGAAACATGCATTTTTCTAGAGTAATTTCTACTACCATAAGATAGAGGATAAATAAGTAATGCTATTTATTTTTGCTAGGTAATAAGTGATTTTATTGATTATCTGAAGATTTGGGAAGCCAAAGCTAATGAAGAAAGAGAACTTTATAAAAAGAAGAAGAAAGGCAAAAAACAAAAATCAAAAAATGAAAATGAAGTTGATGATAAATTTTTTTTCGCAATTACTCCTAGTACTCTTATGGTAGTAGAAATTACTCTAGAAAAATGCATGTTTCAGAAAATAGGATACATAGTCCAAGAGAATATCAGCTATGATAAAGATTAGGAACTTCCGCAACTAATAAACTCAAATTCATTGAATTTGACTATCATTTGAAGTTTCGTTTAATAAGTTTCATATTGAAAATGTAAGTAAACTTGCGAGACTGGATTATGTGCAAACATTAGTAGGAATAATGTCATGATAAGATTGGAGTGTCTTAAATTATTTTTATAGTTATATACTTACATATATATACTTTATAAATATTTTCCAATATTGGTTATAATATGTGATCATGTACACATGGTATAATGATGGTTTTATGTTGACAATGGTTCTCCGTTTAGAACTATAATTTTCGCTTTATTATTGCGAAAAAATTGTATGAAGCTATCAAAAGACCTAATGTATATATTAAAAATTACCTTTTTCGGGGACAATTATCATTTAAACGTAAAGCATTCAAAGGAGTACGTGAACTCATGGCTTCAATTAAATCATTTACTCTTTTAATAAAAACCACTGTTGGATCGCAATCACTGAGCTCAGGAGTAGCGTTCTTATAAGTCGCCATTGCAACTTGTATATTTTTCGAAAAAAGCTAAAAACAAAAAGTTTTAATTTTTCTCATTAAAATTAGATAAGCAGTTGTTATGATTGAAAATTTATAAAAATTAATTTTTATCAAAATAAGAATAAATACATCTTATTATTTATTTTAACTGAATCAGCTATTTATAATATGAATTGTTAGAAATTAAAGATAAATATTAGGCCAGTTACCTCGATGTTAATGATAATCTTAAATTCATTTTAACTTACTCTCGCAGCTTTATAATTATAATTACCTGATAAGCCAACGGGACATTCATCTTTTGATATCCTTCTGGATTTAAATGCTGGGGAGTTAGTTGATAAGCTATTTTTAGATTGGCTTTCAGATAAATTTCATGCAATAATAAAGCTTCCTAATGACTTTTCTTACAAAACCATCTGGAGTCTAAAAATAAATAACATTTTCATAAATAATTAAATACAATCATTGAAAAATTTGATAGTTGTAAAATTAAATAGGTCACTTATGAATATATTCATTCCAATGCTAACTAAATTGAAAATTCAATCGTGAATAACAGTACACTGGTGTTAAAAATCATATTATAAGAGAAGCTTACCCAAAAAAACAATCGTTTCATAATTTTGTTCCTGAAACATTTTATTAAGTGTGGAAAATCCGAAATAAACCAAAGTCTGCGGTCAAAATTGCATGGATGATCACAGCTACATTGTCCATCTTTGACACCGAAAAGTGTCCATGCTCCTCTGTTCCATTGAGCTGCATCAGAAGTAACGACATCAACATAAAACCCAGCATTCTCCAGTAATACGATGCATTCAATGAGTAATTTGTGAAGAATGGCACTCGTGACAGAATTTCTGCTCAGGAAGCTACCAACTACTTGCACCCAGTTACCCTGAAAAGGTTGGTACATGAAGACTAAGGCATGATCAGCCCGACTGTTGATTAAATTTTCCGGAGTATGTGCCCCCAAGTCTACAAAACCATCAAGCTGCATAGTTCTCCGATTTAGCTTCACGGCTTCACTTAAAGCTACTTCATCTATTAAAAGGGTACCTAGGAGAAAAAATAAAAAATTGTTAGAATGAAATAAATGTGAATCAGATGTAGTCTAACAATAATAGCCAGCTACTGTTAAAAGTTAATGAAGCTTTTAAAGAGTTATTTAAAAATATCAAATACGAATTACTTTTTCAGCTAAAAACTTATGCGCTCGGATTTGTTAATATAATCATACTCGATAGCTAAGTAGAGTTGTTAGATATAGTTAAAATGGTTGCGTTTTTAAGATTTGCATTTTTAAGATTTGCAGTTAGTAGTAAAGTGTGACAGGAATGGTGCATGGATACCCCGTTTTTCATGTGGTTCCATACGTGAACTTTTAATACGAAGAGTGTCGAATATGGCTTTAGGGAAACCAAAAGCGCTATCCAACTTCTGGATATATTTGTTAAGGGTGTCTTTGCAGGGAAGAGGGAGGATTTGACGTTCTCTGAGTCGTTCATATACCGCAGCATTTTTTATACCAAGTAGCAAACATTCATAAACCCACTCAACCGTATATCTTCGTTGTTTGGCATTTTTAGCTTTTACTGCATTAAAACAAGCACGAATTGCTAGTTGTTGCACGGGAGGCAAAATAGAAATTTCCGCTCTTAGAGCTTCATCTTTAATTGCCATACAATTAAGTCGTTGCGTTTCTATAATTTTGATGAGTGATTCATTCTGTAAAGGGTTAAATAGTTAAATAGGCATTTACAGGTGATTTAATTTAAGTTCTCAGATTGTAGTTGATTAAATTTGTATTCACAAACTAAACCGTATTGACGAAATGATAATGTAATGTAACGAGCATTGTATCAAACTTTTAAGTTTATTGAAAAAAATAAAAGAATATTGATCTTAAACACTCACAACCTGTAAATAATCAAGTATACATGAAGAAACGATAAATAAGTAAATACCTACTTTACGTTTGAGGCGCTGAATTTGTTTAGTTTTCAGGCTCTCCTGGTACTTCAAGTCAGTGTACGAACTTTTAATGTCGGGTTTGACTTTGTACGATCGATTTTGCAATTTCCGTCTCAATTGCCGACAAGCAAAGCATCGAAAAAGATTCATTTGTTTCTTATATTGTTCGTCAGGCAATGACACACCAGAACACGCCGATGAACATCTATTATTAATGAGAAATGATACTAGTAAAGTTCATTTAACAAGTAATAAAAACCTTAGAATTATCATTTTTAGGCAATTGTAGAGTATACTAATGTGCTCCGTACTTAAGATACACAATAATTATTAAGTTTGGTAATCGATTTTTTAAACATGGAAAATCGATAGCAAATTTTAAATTTATTAATAACAAAAAATTAATGTCCGTAGCCAAAAATGGAAAAGTAATCCAGTCCCTTCACATAACTCACAGTTTTCCAATTCCTTCAAAAACTCCCAAAAATCAGATATTTGGGAAAAATTGGTATTGAATTCTACCGACTCTTGCGTTTTCAAGTTAAGTAACTAATCAAAAGTATAATGTTAACATTACCACAAAAAAAAACTGACGTTCGAACATTAGATTCTTATGAATTTTCAAAATTCTTGAAAGCTATTCTATCAAAATCTTCAAAAATACGCGAAAAAATCGAGAAAATAACTTTGAGAACTGATATATTTCTGTGTAATGTTCGCTTCGAAGAAATTTGAACATTCGTTAGCAACCAACGTTCGGAACTTTATGTTTATACTGTGAAAAAATAAATTACAAGATCTAAAAATTCTTACTGATATATTGAAGTCTTCACTTATTTTTATACGAAATTTTAAATTCATGGATACTTTATCTAAATGACATAAAACTATATTTTTGGATTAACTAAATCTGTTGTCCAACTCCAATTTTGTGGCAAAGCATTGAATTTCAACACGTTGATAATTGTTAATAAAGAACATTTCTCAAGACGTAATTCAGGAGTAGATAACTCACGTGGCTTGAAATGATTAAATAAACAAAAATTAATGATTATTTTTTGTAATAATAGTTCTAAATTTATAGGAGACGATATAAGAGACATGTCTAAAGACTTAACTTTTTTAACATATTCATAATTCAGATTGTTTGACTTATTGAAATATCTTATAACATGATTCTTTAATTATTTCATTTACTTTTGTTTTAAAGAATTGAATAGAGAAAAGAACGTGAATATGAAAAAAAAATAATTAATAATTTCTTTTCGAAAGACTATTTGTTTTATAACAATATTTTTCAAATTTAACTCTCATACACTGCTATAATAAATTCGAGTAAACTTGATAATTTTTATAGTGAATGTTTCTTATTATTTATAATAGTATATTACACACCTACGGAAGAAAAGTAAGAAATGTCTCAGATCACATGTAATTGTCGGCCGAGGCGAAGCCGAGGTTGACAAATATGTGATCTGAGGCTTTTTTATTTACTTCCCGTAGAGTGTATACTATTTTTTTGCTCCACGAAGGCAGGGAGCTTCACTTTCTCAATATCTCAAGTACTTAAATAAATATTCTAACAAACAAGAGTAATTAGGCCTCCTAATTGTTTGTGCTTTTATCTTAAGTTGCAGAGTAATAATTCGAAATTTTAATTTTTCTTACCTGCATTTCGTTCTCACAATTATCATTTTCTTCAAAATTTTCAAATACGTCAATGCGTTTTGGTGACTCACAATTAATTATATTTATGAGATCATTACTAATTATTGGTTCTTGGTTTTGTGGTGAGTTAGTTTTATGGTCATTTGTAATTAATAAATGGCATTGCATATACTGAGCTTCGTTATTTTCATTGTTGCAAGCTTTGTTTACACGGTTCGGATTCAACGTCGGAATAGCATCAGGCTTTAGCGAGTATCTTTTTCGAGGTAATTCTTCATAAATTCCAGTAGTCAATAATATTTTATCAGTTTTAATAATATCTTGATCATTAAAATGTAATTCACAGACATAATCTTTTTTTGGGGTGAGATCTTGCTTTAATCCACAGTACCACAATTTTAACAAGTCTGGACACTTGAATAAACAAACAAAAAATTGACATGAAGTTATATTTGGAAATAATTTTGATAAGTTACTTTGAGTAAAACGTTAGCTCCAAAAAAATGGTAACGATGCAATTTTTTAAAACTAATTCTAAGAAGAAAAAAATTACGTTATACCTTTTTACAATTTCTTTTTAATTTGATCAAAAATGATACTAAAATCTACTGATATAAAAATTTTGGGACTCTTGTAACATAAATTATTTAAAAAAATATTTTGAAAAAGAGCACTTATAATTTCCTTTAATTTCTATAGGTAAAATTTTTTTATAATCATTTAATTAATATAAATTTAATTAGTATAAAAATTATTTCTTACAAAAATACTAAGTTAGGTTATATTACCTGTGGCACAATAAATAAAGACGTGTTTCGACTATTTAATTTTAATTTTTATTACGATCTTTTATCCGGCCACTCAAACACCCATCAACTATACATTTATTTACCATTTTAAACTATTATCACTTTGATTATTAATTAAAAAACTAATTAACTAACTGAATGTCAATTTGGTGTTATTAATAAACAATAACAAACGGACGCCATGATCCGGACATTAGCGAACGTAGTGACGCCCTAGCGGCTTCTTTTTGAAAATGATCTATCCTCAGTTTTCCGGACGCACTAACTGTACATTTACCTATGTCGATCGTCCTCCTTATATCTAGCCTCCGTGTCACTGAAGTTAGAACCCCAAATTTTTTTCTTTTAATTTTTGATTTTTTTTTCTATCACGTTTTCAGCTTTTCGTTTGTTCTTTATTATTCACTCTCAACATTTGATCGTTCTCCATTTATTTTAAAAAGAATTTATTAATAATGTACCTTTAAGTTAGCCCCCCTGTCGCATTTTTTAATATTTTGGTAGCAATTTGAGTCATCAAGCCTCTATTTTTGATTGTTCATGTATATTTAACATTTGTTCCTACTTCACATTTTTATTTATTGTTTAATTAACATTTTTAATTAGCTGTATGTATGCATTCTAAATATTTGCACTGCGCATGCGTCAACTTTACGTATATAGACTTTTAGCGCGGTCTTTTGAAAATTATAGTGACAAATACATCTCATGTATAAAAAATTAAAAAATTTACGGGTGTAATTTTTTAGGAATTACCATTTAATTAATTCAAATAATTAAAAAAAAATTGTTAGACGTCAGCCAATATCAATGTCATTAAGTAAATAAATATTCATTTCATTCTAAATTTTTAAAAATATCGAGAGAATTGTTAATCAATGCATGTACATTTTTTTTTTTTTTCATCAATTCTATTTTCATCGATACTACGAACTATTAAAAAAAAAAAAAAAAAAAAAAAAAAAAATCCATAACAATTAACAAAAATTTCAATACTTTATTAAAATAAAACTTATTATAAAATTATTAAAAACTACACGTTGCCCTTTTGTCCTGTGACCTCTATAATTAAAATTACAAGAAAAATACACTTACTCTAATCACTGTGCTGGTCAATATAATTTTCAAAAGTCCGCGCTGAATACAAATATTCAGCTTATTAAAAATGTTAATTAAACTAGAAATAAACAATTTGAAGTTGGAACAAAGGTTTTTGTACATGAACAATCATAATCAGAGGTTAATCCCATTGGATAGTGTACCATTCTATGATTTTGTGGTCGTTGCCGATAGGTGGCATTGTTATCCAATCAAGTGGATTTAGGTGAAAAGTCTTACAATTATGAGCATGGTGTATTGTGTCATTTACTTACAACAATGTCATAATAACAATAACACTAATAATAAAAATTATGAGAATGAAATTAATTATATCGGTAATACCAAATTGAGGTTAAAAATATCATTATCATTATTATTACCGAATGAATTATTGTTATTATTAAATTAATGTGTATTAGAGTATTAAATCCCAATCAACAACTTTTTTAATTCAAAAAATGTTAAAATTTTTACTGTATATAAATAAAAATGTAAAATCCCTATTAATAAGATAGTTAATCGCTTTTAACCGCGGAGTTTACGCAGATCAGTCACGTTAAGTCTTTTAATGCTACTAGCTATTATGAGAGAAACAGAATTTCAATTTTTTATTAGGATTTGATTATCAAAATTAATGAATAAACAACCTATCATATTAGAATAGCTTTGCCTGCATTAATTTATTCATTTATGAATTTTCAATTTTGCGCGGGAAAAATTTAATTTTGAAATTAAGAATGTTAAAATACTTTATAAATACAAAATTTCTAGAACAAACTATCAAACAACTTCATATGTGGATGGTTTTCAAACCTATTCTTTCTATTGAATTTCATTTATTAACTAGACTAAATACACAACAGGCTAAAGATTGTTTGAGTTTTACTTTCTTCCTTCAGGCCAGCCGTTCAAGATTTAGGTAATTCTTATTGGATAGTGTACACATTCTACGACTTTATAGTCGTTGCCTGTAGGTGGCATTGTTATTCAATCGAGCGGATTTTAAATAATTGTAATTTTTAGGCCATAGGTATTATAATTATGCGTATGATGCATTGTCCCCTTTATTTACAACAATGTCATTGTAACAATAACAATAATAATCATTATAAAAATGAAATTTATTATATCGGTAATGATAAATTGATGTTAAAAGTATCATTATCATTGTTTATCTTTACCAAAATAATTATTGTTATTGTTAAATTAATGTGTAGTAGAGCATTAAATCTAGATTAACAACTTTTTAATTAAAAAAATGTTAAACTTTAACTATATATACATAAAAAATTTAAAATCCCCATTGATAAGCTAGTTAATTGATTGAAACCGAAGAGTTTACACGGGTCAGTCACGTTAAGTTTTTTAATGCTACTAGCTACTATGAGAGAAACAGAATTTTAATTTTTTTGTTAGGATTTGATTTTCAAAATTAACGAACAAATAACCTTTTATATGATAATAGCTTTACCTGCATTAATTAATTTATTTACATATTTCTAATTTTACGCGGGAAAAGTTCAATTTTAAAATTAAGAGGCGAGCAAAAATTTCACTTAACAAAAAGATATGAAATCCGAACAAAAACAGTTTCACTGTAAAAATTGCGCCAAGTCCACGTTCATAAAACTCATCTCAATAACATCTGCACTTTGCAAAAAAATAAGACTCGTTACAATAATTTTCATTCTATACAAAAAAAAGTTAAATACAAAAAAATACCAAGAAACCGTCATAATGTTGAAAAAATTGAAAAAAATTTGTTGAAAATTTAAAAATTAAGAAAAAAATTTTTTATCGTACTTGGCGCGCGTCATTGAGTACCCCAAATTTTTTCGAACGAATTTCAACCCGAGAAAAAACGATTTCGCTTGAATTTATGTAATGTAAATATGTATAATTATATCCGAACAAAAACAGTTTCACTGTAAAAAATTGCGCCAAGTCCACGTTCATAAAACTCATCTCAATAACATCTGCACTTTGCAAAAAAAATAAGACTCGTTACAATAATTTTCATTCTATACAAAAAAAAGTTAAATACAAAAAAATACCAAGAAACCGTCATAATGTTGAAAAAATTGAAAAAAATTTGTTGAAAATTTAAAAATTAAGAAAAAATTTTTTTATCGTACTTGGCGCGCGTCATTGAGTACCCCAAATTTTTTCAGGATACATGAACATCCTTTTAATGTTTCAACATTTATAAGTAAGTCAACCTATAAAATGCATAAATGTAATTAATGAAATATTATTTTATGATACGTTTAACAAAAGTTAGGTAAAATCAACATGGCATACGTATTTTATTAGAAATTTTTAAATTCTCCGCCCATCGTTTATGATTTCAATAAAACGCCCTCTCCTGTTCGGTTATGCAATTTGCTTACAAGTGAATACGCCTGCATACATTGACTCTGTCGTGGAATCACTGCGAAAATTGAGTTGATTAAAAAATAAAACGTATGGCCGACTAAATTGAGAAAATGCGGTGTGATTGCCAATCAAAATGTGTTAATTACAATTAAACGAAGCATGATCAAGTTTCTTCATGAAAGCTTAATGACGGAACTGAAAAAAATTGAATTAAAAAATTTTGTGTTATTTCAGATATCTTCACCAGACTACCATATTGACAGATATTTTCACGAAAAATCTGAAAAAAATTTTCGAAACGGATTTTTTCACTGAAACTGATATTAATCCAGTAAGCAGTGTTTTTAATTCGTTGAGTATACTTCACTGATGTGAATCTATAAACATAACAATGTATGAAATCATATATTATATAATTAGAGCTGATAAGATATAATATATATATATATATATATATATATATATTATATAATTATACATATTTACATTACATAAATTCAAGCGAAATCGTTTTTTCTCGGGTTAAAATTCGTTCGAAAAAATTTGGGGTACTCAATGACGCGCGCCAAGTACGATAAAAAAATTTTTTCTTAATTTTTAAATTTTCAACAAATTTTTTTCAATTTTTTCAACATTATGACGGTTTCTTGGTATTTTTTTGTATTTAACTTTTTTTTGTATAGAATGAAAATTATTGTAACGAGTCTTATTTTTTTTTGCAAAGTGCAGATGTTATTGAGATGAGTTTTATGAACGTGGACTTGGCGCAATTTTTTACAGTGAAACTGTTTTTGTTCGGATTAAAAACACTGCTTACTGGATTAATATCAGTTTCAGTAAAAAAATCCGTTTCGAAAATTTTTTTCAGATTTTTAGTGAAAATATCTGTCAATATGGTAGTCTGGTGAAGATATCTGAAATAACACAAAATTTTTTAATTCAATTTTTTTCAGTTCCGTCATTAAGCTTTCATGAAGAAACTTGATCATGCTTCGTTTAATTGTAATTAACACATTTTGATTGGCAATCACACCGCATTTTCTCAATTTAATCGGCCATACGTTTTATTTTTTAATCAACTCAATTTTCGCAGTGATTCCACGACAGAGTCAATGTATGCAGGCGTATTCACTTGTAAACAAATTGCATAACCGAACAGGAGAGGGCGTTTTATTAAAATCATAAACGATGGGCGGACAATTTAAAAATTTCAAATAAAATACGTATGCCATGTTGATTTTACCTAACTTTTGTTAAACGTATCATAAAATAATATTTCATTAATTACATTTATGCATTTTATAGGTTGACTTACTTATAAATGTTGAAACATTAAAAGGATGTTCATGTATCCTGAAAAAATTTGGGGTACTCAATGACGCGCGCCAAGTACGATAAAAAATTTTTTTCTTAATTTTTAAATTTTCAATAAATTTTTTTCAATTTTTTCAACATTATGACGGTTTCTTGGTATTTTTTTGTATTTAACTTTTCTTTTGTATAGAATGAAAATTATTGTAACGAGTCTTATTTTTTTGCAAATTGCAGATGTTATTGAGATGAGTTTTATGAACGTGGACTTGGCGCAATTTTTTACAGTGAAACTCTTTTTATTCGGATTTCATATCTTTTTGTTAAGTGTAATTTTTTGCTCGCCTCTTAATTTTAAAATTGAACTTTTCCCGCGCAAAATTAGAAATATGTAAATAAATTAATTATTGCAGGTAAAGCTATTATCATATAAAAGGTTATTTGTTCGTTAATTTTGAAAATCAAATCCTAACAAAAAAATTAAAATTCTGTTTCTCTCATAGTAGCTAGTAGCATTAAAAGACTTAACGTGACTGATCCACGTAAACTCCGCGGTTAAAAGCGATTAACTATCTTATTAATAGGGATTTTACATTTTTATTTATATACAGTAAAAATTTTAACATTTTTTTGAATTAAAAAAGTTGTTGATTTGGATTTAATACTCTAATACACATTAATTTAATAATAACAATAATTCATTCAGTAATAATAATGATAATGATATTTTTAACCTCAATTTGGTATTACCGATATAATTAATTTCATTCTCATAATTTTTATTATTAGTGTTATTGTTATTATGACATTGTTGTAAGTAAATGACACAATACACCATGCTCATAATTGTAAGACTTTTCACCTAAATCCACTTGATTGGATAACAATGCAACCTATCGGCAACGACCACAAAATCATAGAATGGTACACTATCCAATGGGAATAATCTCTGATTATGATTGTTCCTGTACAAAAAACCTTTGTTCCAACTTTAAATTGTTTATTTCTTGTTTAATTAACATTTTTAATAAGCTGAATATTTGTATTCTAAATATTTGCACTGGTCTGTAAAACACTCGACCAGAATTACTTAGGCAATGATCAGCTGACTATTACATAGAAACTAAACCCAAACAATGTGAGCTCTTGTAGATATTGACTCTAGTCAATAAATAATACTTAATTTAAAAAAAAGTTAATTTAAAAAAATTCATATGTAAAGTTGATAGATAGTAAATTCTAGAGATTTTATTTTTAAAAAAAAATTTTAACATTTTATGTGATTGAAAAAATTTTAAATTCAAATTATGTACTTTTACCGCGGAAAATTAGTGCACAAACAATTGTAACAATAAAATCACGTTAAACTTTTATCTCTCGTAGAGTAACTAATAAGCATTAATAAAATTCCATCAAGTATATCCTTTGGTTTAGATTGATAGACAAATTATCAATCATAATATTTATATTTTATAAAATGGTGAAATAAATTTCCATGGTTTTTATAATATTGGTGATGATTGTTACTATTTCTTTTATTTTCGATTTCGAACTTTCTAACTACAGTTTGTGTTAGAGTAACATTGACGAGCCCTCGTGAGCATCGACGCAAGCTCATAACTTTTTTTTTTAACTGTAGTCTCCCATCTAGTGGAGAGTTACCATACATTCTCGAATTATTTAGTCTGTGGCATGTCACTTTCTCCATAAGAAAAAAGTCAAAATCTAAAAATCTGGGTCGCTATAGTTTGTGCTAGAGAATTTAATTAATTTTAAATAGAATTTATTATTTTCAATGACCATTATCAATTAATATTGATAATATAACATATAATGTATAATTATAGAATAATATTGGAGAAAAAAAAGTTCTGTAGAATTAATAAAATTTTACAACCTAAAAATATCGTTCTGCTTACGGTAAAAAACACATTCGGTAATCTGGCGCTCCGTTTAGAACGGACACACACACACACACACACACAGAGAGAGAGAGAGAGATTGATTGATTGATTGATAGTTTATTAATGCCAAGGCACAAGCCAAATGGCAATTTTAAATACAATATGAATTACAAATACAATAATAATAGAAAAATTATATAAGTACATAAACTATAATAAAGATCTAATATAAAAATTTATATTTATTTTATCTGATTCAACTAACATACTCAATAAATTATTCAATTAATAACAGCTGATAAAAGAACAAAGTTGGAGAATTTAACACTTAGAATCTAACAGTAATTATCTGAGAACTTATCACTTTACAATAACAAAATTAATAATCCAAATTCAACAAATGGTCAAAAATTTTATTTTTGAACACTTCAAGACTAGATGAGTTTACAATCTCTTCAGGCAGTTCTTCCCACAATCGTATTACACTCACTTGGAATGACCGCTCCATGAAGGTCGTAGCAAAATGCGGAAACGTGAAAAGAGAGTGTTTTTTGGCTGCTAACCTATCTGAACGTCTGACTTCGGTCTCCTCAACAAAAGCATCTCGTAGGTACTTGGGTTTACCAACTTGAAGTAGCTTAAAGAAGTAACAACTCATGAAGTACATTCTACGATATTTCACAGTAAGCCATCCCAATTCTCGTTGATAAGGTGTTATATGCTCATCTTTTCTAAGATTAAAAATGAACCTAATTGAGCAATTTATTGCACGTTGAAGTTTCAAATCATTTTCAGATGTTGAATCTACTAATACGATGGAACAGTAATCAAGAAGTGGTAAGATGGTGGATGATACTAACAATTTCCTGATGTCAGTTGAGAAAATGTTCTTTCGAACCTTGAGAGAATGCAAGGCTGAATTAACTTTGCTAACCACTAGCTTAACATGATGATTCCAACTTAGGTTCCTACTGATGTGTAATCCCAAGCACTTGGTAGTATCAACATATGGAATTATGACACCATCTATAATAATAGGTGGCAGATCAAAGTTACTCAGTTGTTTCAGCTTGCTATTTGAACCCAAGATCATTGCTTTGGTCTTGGACAAGTTTATCTCCAAGCCATGCTTCCTTGCCCAATCCGCAACTGATTGTGCATCAATGTTGACCTGTCTGATTGCCTCTTGTAGTTGATACATAAAGAAGTGTAGATAAATATATTTGTCATCAGCAAACAGACCATGGTTACAATACACTAACCATCTGACAACAGAATTCATGACAATTAAAAACAGGATTGGACCAAGCACAGAACCTTGAGGAACACCAGATGAAGTTCTAAGGAGCTGAATTGGAGTCCCAAGATTATTCAGTATTGACTGAGAGCGATTTGATAAGTAGGAGAAAAACCAGATAATTGTTTCCATTGAAAAACCAAGCTCAAATAACGCAATCAGTATGATCTTGGGGTCAACATAGTCAAAAGCCTTACTCAAATCAAATAAGACTATTATGGTAAGTTTATTTTTGTCCATCGCCTGCCTAATATCATCAGTGAGCCTCAGTAAAGCTGATTGTGTGCTGTGATGTTTCCTAAATCCGGATTGCAAAGGATCGAGTAACTCGTTATCCTCCAGATAGGTTATCACTTGATTTGCAATGATTCTTTCAAACACTTTGGCCAGATGGGATAGATTTGCAACAGGTCGGGTATCTGACGGAGATCTAGGTGGTGAAGTTTTATTCAAAGGTATAATAAAAATAATTTTCCAAATGTCAGGGAATATTCCAGTATCAAGAGATCTATTAAATCATGCAGTAATAAACAGTGAAATTTGTGGAAGGTGATCCCGTAGCCATCTTAAATCCAATCCATCAGGACTTTTTCCTTTAGACTTTGAAAGAGTAATATGCAATGCCTTAGTAACATCTACAATGTCAATCATGGTCCACTTGAATAAACAATTGACTTGTCTTGAATAGTCCATCGGCAGCAGATCAACAAAATTTTTATTGCAAGGTGGATATTTTCTTACTATGTTTGCGTAATACTCATTCAATTCAAGAGCATCAAAAAGTTTAGCGGTGATGAAGGGTTAGACTTAATTAGTCCAAGATGTTTAAGCTTACTCCAAATAGATGAACCATATGAAAGATTTGAAAGAATAGTTTTTAAGTATTCTTCACGAGCATGATTTAACTCAGCTTTTAAGTTTTTTCTCTTAATTCTAAAAAGAGTAAGCAAATTTAGGTCCCGAGTTCTCCTAGCTTTCTTATAAATTTCATCGCGTTCTTTGCACTTCACTTTTAATTCTTTTGTAAACCAAGGATTACTATGACGGACTATCTTCTTAGTAATTTCTGGTGCAAACAAATCCAGAGAAGATAGAACACCAGATTTGAAGATAGTCAGCAACTCATTTGGATCCGAATTCTCTAGTATAGCATTATCAATTCTTAAAGTGTTCATCAAAGTTCTTGAAAGAGCTTGATGATCACAATTTTTAGGTTTCTAAAGGTAACTTTCTTTGGTGCTGGTTTTGAACAATTTAATTTATATTTACAAAATAAATAGTCATGGCCATCAATGAACGGAGAATCGGATTTAGCAAACGAAACTAATTTACTATCACTGTCAAGCAGGATGACATCCAACCAAGAATCATAATTATTTTTATGAAAAGTAGCTCCGTAAGGTACGCAGAACAGTGATGATTCAAGAATAAAGTCTTTCAGGTGCCTTGCAGTATAACTATCTTCTAACAAGTTACAATTTAAATCACCAGCTATGATTATATTGTTGAAATTTGGAGCAAATCTTGAAAAAATGTCAAAGAATTCGTTAAGAAATAGCCCTTTCGGTCTTCTGTAAATGCAGGATAATAAGAGGTGAGATCCAGAGGATAAAGTGACATCGGTAATTAAATATTCTGGTTGGTTTAAATAGTCAGAAGTTGAAATATATAAAATCTTGACTTTTAAGGACTCGTGGACAAGACAGGCCACTCCACCTCCCTGGATGTAACAACCAGTATCTGCATGTTTTAAGGTTCGATCTCTTCGAACAATATTGTAGCCATTCAATGAAAAAATACTGTTGTCGTGTGAGGGTTTTAACCAAGTTTCAACAAGGATAATAATGTCAGGTTGAGTATCATTAATCAAATTCAAGAATTGAGCAGTATGGCCAACAAGGCTATTTATATTTAGACTAAGTACATTTAGCGATGAAGATATATTTTTAGTTGAGCTATTAGTTGAATCAGTTGACTGTTAATCTAGTTTAGTGAGATCAGAAACACATTTAATTTTAATTATTTCAGAGCCATTTTCTCTTTTAGCAAAAATTTGTCCACTTGTCACCCAGACATACTTGATCTTTTTTAACTTAGCCTTTTCTTTAGTTTGTAAAAGTAATTTATGTGTCTCTGGTAATAAAAATTCATTGACGTATATAGCAAATGTGGAATTTTGATCAACATAGTCCGGAAACACAATTTTAGCCAAAAGATTTTTGACTTGCGTTTCGAACTTATAATGAAATCACGTACTCGAGAAGACTTCAAATCAATAATGTAGGAATGATAGGTAGTCTTATGTTGTTTAGATCTATCTTTATTTACAAATTTACGAACACTCAAAACATCGCTGACCAAATGTGGTAACTCTAGAGCATTAAAACAGCGGACGGAATTTCAGAAGGTAATAGTTTATCAGCCACTAAATCAGGAATACCTGAGATTACCAACTCAGTAGTACTTCCTAATAGAGATGAAGTAGATGAAGCTACACTGTTTTCAAGAGTAACTAGTTTGCTCAGATCAGCTAGTTTATTATGCATTATATTCATGTTAGTTTTACTGACTTCTTTTAATTTTTTGATGTCTAAGTTTAATTTCGAAATTGAATCAGCATTTATTTTAACATTTTCCTTAACTTCCGAAAGGTCAGACACAGTAGCAGCTTGCGAATCTTTGAGGTCAGCGATTTGCGTACTAAGTTCCTCAAGTTTCTTATTTACCAACATGTTGGATGATAAAAACTGTTGAAGGTAGCTGGGCCATTGTTGGAGGTGTGATAGGTGAATGAAACACTGAGTCTGGACCAATCGATTTCGGTGTATTTGGTGTGACAGGTGATTTCAATGAGGTTGATACACGAGCTGTTGATAAACGAACAAGTGAGGTAGATCCGCGAGCTTTAAATGTATGATCAAGAGGAGAAGAGCTGGCAGATTTGAAACTGGAAACTGAAGAGGTATTAGAGCTAGTAGATTTTATCGAGGCAAGTCTTGTTTTTGTTTCTAAATTTCCCAGAAGATAGTTAAATTGTTTTCTGCAACAATCAGTCAGCGGCCTGTTTTTTACATAATCTCATGCACAACCAGGATGAAAATGCTGTTGACAAGTGTTACAAATAACAGATGATTTAACAGGTCTCTTGCATTTAATACATGTGTCAGGCACCAATGGCATAACCAGAAGATTGAAAGTAAAATTACTGTAAGGTGATCAGACAATTTAATATCAAGTTTCAAGTTATTAGTTAGAACAAGATAGATAACCAGTTATTTATAGTGTAACTTACACCTTCTCAGTACACACACTATTGGTGCTTTGTAAATTCTCAAGTCATAACAATTTAAATGGTCAGAAAGAATTTGATAGAACTTTACTGACAAGTTATCACTGATAGAAGGTAAAGTAAATGGTAAATCACTAGGTAATTAGCCAGTCATGAATAGTGTCACTTAAACCTCCTTGTTGCACACACTGTAGATCAACAGAGTAGTTATCAAATAGATGATATTTTTCAGAACTGGTAAACTTCAAGTGAGAGTTGACATCAACTGACGCTAATTTGGCTAACAATCCACTGTACACTAAAACCACTGTCAACTTAATCTCTTCAATGATGAGTAATTTATATTTAATTATTTTTCAATCCACAGCGAACACATAAGGAAAATTTATATGTCAATCTGCAGATTGCAATTTGTTGCTTGCAATATTTCTGAAACAAAAAATGCCCGGAGGCAATTTACAGCAGAAAAATGTTGCAAAAACAGAGCAAAAAACTTAGCGTGTTTATGTACTTACAGAGAGAGAGAGAGAGAGAGAGACATACACACACACACCCATAAATACAGCCGCACGGAACAATCGCGAGAATAATCAGGACCACTTCCTAGGACCTCAAAACGTCGAGATCTGATGAAAAATCGATTTTCGCAAAACGGGGTAAAACCAATCACTTCCCGAATTTAAAAAAAATTTCAATTCACAATAATTAAAGAATAAAAATAATTATTATGGTAATAATAATAATATTACCAAAAATAAACGATCCAGAAAATTTGGTACCTATAACTTTCGATAAATATTTTAAACCATTAAAAATTCATGTAACATCAGATGATTATCATGTAATATCTCAAAGGAGTTTGATTTGACTCGTATATAAGTACCAATTTATCGATTATTATACAGTAGTTACTTTGATTTTAAATGTATGGTTGCAATAAAAAAATAAATTGTAAACTTTTCTAATACTTCGCTTGTAAACTTCTTATTGTAATTTCTCTTTTTATTAGTTGTATCCTTTAATTTCATTTTTCATTTATTTCATTAAATATCTAATTCTCTGTAATTTTTACAATTAAAATAAAACATTGAAACACATTTGTGAGGAATTTTTTAAATATTAATAATCCAGTGTGTAAATACTAATAAATGATTTATTAAATAGTAATAAATCGTTTGTTAAATAGTAATAAATATTTGGTTGGGACAAAAAAATAGCTGCTAATAAATGATTTATTAACTGTTTATGATTATGATGTCGTAGCTAGTAAATGACACAATGCACCATGCGCATAGTTATAAGTCTTTTCACTGAAAGATTACAATTATTTAAAACTTACTCGATTGACTAACAATGCCACCTATAGGCAACGACTACAAAATGATAGAATATGTACACCATCCAATGGGAATAGCCTAAATCCGAACAAAAACAGTTCCACTGTAAAAAATTACGCCAAGTACACGTTCACAACTCTTGATTTACAAAAATGCCAAGGAGAAATTATCATTTTACAAAAAGATGTAAAAAAAAAAAAAAAACAGACCAAGTAGCCGTTATGATCTTTCATAATTGAAAAATTTTGTGATAAATTTAACAAATAAAAACAATTTTTTAGACGTACTTGGCGTGCGTCATTGAGTACCCAAAATTTTTTCAGATGAATCGTGATAACGTGATAATACCCCTCAGGTAACTCATTGATGTCAAATATCAGTAGTTCAATAATCACCTTATCTCCTGTTCTTTCCCTCTTCACAGCATTGCTGTATGTCTGATAGAAGTTTGACTAAACATCGTTTTTAATGTACGACTTTTAATAACTTTCCAATGAATGAACTGATTTTCAAGTGGCTGACAGCATTCAACGCCGTTTTTTAAGCCCCGTAAAGAATTTTTAAGTTCGCATTGATCGAACGTTAAAATTTAGGAGTACTTGCGAAAAAAACACTTTTTTCGGTTTTCTTTCGTTCACGATATCTTTTGAACGAATTAACCGATTTTGACTGGTCAAGTGGCAATTGACGTGATTTTTCAGGATCAAGAGCTGATTAGTTTTTGGAGATAATCGACCGAGCCGTTTAAAAGTTATTCCAAAAAAGCAACTTGAAAACAAAAATTTTTCTGAAATTTTTTCACGGTTTTTTTGAGATATCTTGAAATCCATCTATCCGAATCGGTCAAAATTGTATTCAAAATCCAAGTTCGTTGATGTTTTTTCAAATGGGCCAACCTCGATGAAATCGGTAAAGTCGTTCATAAGTTATGGGAGGTTCACACACACACAACACACACACACACACACACACACACACACACACACACACACACACACACACACACACACACACACACACACACACACACACACACACACACACACACACACACACACACACACACACACACACACACACACACACACACACACACACACACACACACACACACACACACACACACACACACACACACACACACACACACACACACACACACACACACACAGTGACACCTTCGTGGGGATTACTCATGTAAGTTTTCTGTGACCTTCAAAAAATTTTCAATTTTCTTAGCGAGAAGTTAAAAATATACTGGTGGCAAGAAAAATGATTACTGAATTAATTATAAAAATTGCTTAGTAAATTAATGATCAAATTTCGTGATAAAATCCTGTTTTTTTTTTAATTTATAGTAGAAATAAATCTTACTTTAAAATAGGGCTCCGATGTTTCTTGAACATTTATTAATGCTATATTTTCTAATAAAGTGAATTTAATTAACAGTTCATTCAATTAATAAACTGATTCATTTTTTCTCGATCTGAATGAAATGTTCGGAAGCTTTTTAGTTGTACAAATATCAATCTTATCCGTGAAATAATGGAAACAAGCATGAATTTCAATTGTTATCGATTCATATGGTTGCATCAAAATGATCATCAGTAGGGTTAATGACTGGGTGAGGAAGGGCTGAAAGAATTGTCCGTAAAATCGCTTTTCATATCAGTTCTCTGGCTCAGTTATCAGAAATGAAAAAATTTTGGGTACTCAATGACGCACGCCAAGTACGTCTAAAAAATTGTTTTTATTTGTTAAATTTATCACAAAATTTTTTCAATTATGAAAGATCATAACGGCTACTTGGTCTGTTTTTTTTTTTTTTTACATCTTTTTGTAAAATGATAATTTCTCCTTGGCATTTTTGTAAATCAAGAGTTGTGAACGTGTACTTGGCGTAATTTTTTACAGTGGAACTGTTTTTGTTCGGATTTAGGCTATTCCCATTGGATGGTGTACATATTCTATCATTTTGTAGTCGTTGCCTATAGGTGGCATTGTTAGTCAATCGAGTAAGTTTTAAATAATTGTAATCTTTCAGTGAAAAGACTTATAACTATGCGCATGGTGCATTGTGTCATTTACTAGCTACGACATCATAATCATAAACAGTTAATAAATCATTTATTAGCAGCTATTTTTTTCCCAACCAAATATTTATTACTATTTAACAAACGATTTATTACTATTTAATAAATCATTTATTAGTATTTACACACTGGATTATTAATATTTAAAAAATTCCTCACAAATGTGTTTCAATGTTTTATTTTAATTGTAAAAATTACAGAGAATTAGATATTTAATGAAATAAATGAAAAATGAAATTAAAGGATACAACTAATAAAAAGAGAAATTACAATAAGAAGTTTACAAGCGAAGTATTAGAAAAGTTTACAATTTATTTTTTTATTGCAACCATACATTTAAAATCAAAGTAACTACTGTATAATAATCGATAAATTGGTACTTATATACGAGTCAAATCAAACTCCTTTGAGATATTACATGATAATCATCTGATGTTACATGAATTTTTAATCCGAACAAAAACAGTTTCACTGTAAAAAATTGCGCCAAGTCCACGTTCATAAAACTCATCTCAATAACATCTGCACTTTGCAAAAAAAATAAGACTCGTTACAATAATTTTCATTCTATACAAAAAAAAGTTAAATACAAAAAAATACCAAGAAACCGTCATAATGTTGAAAAAATTGAAAAAAATTTATTGAAAATTTAAAAATTAAGAAAAAAATTTTTTATCGTACTTGGCGCGCGTCATTGAGTACCCCAAATTTTTTCAGGATACATGAACATCCTTTTAATGTTTCAACATTTATAAGTAAGTCAACCTATAAAATGCATAAATGTAATTAATGAAATATTATTTTATGATACGTTTAACAAAAGTTAGGTTAAATCAACATGGCATACGTATTTGAAATTTTTAAATTCTCCGCACATCGTAGGCGCAATTTTTTACAGTGAAACTGTTTTTGTTCGGATAATACTTGCCAGAAAAATTAAAGTTCATAATAAACAAATAAAAAATAGGGGTCGATTGTAGAGTAAAGATTTTTTTAATTCTTTTCATGAAATTCTCTTAAAATAACACAAAAAAAGTGTTAAATAATTAACAAAAATTTTAAATTATAAATTATTTAAATAAAATTTAAAATGATAAGTCTTAAAAAATAAAAATTATAATTAAAGAAGAAAAATTAATTTTCAATTGAAATTTTTTTGTTAATTTTTATTTTTTTATTTTATTTCCAAAGTCATATATTAAATTATTATTCTTAATTATTATATATAATTACTGTATTTACAAATTTAATTTTTATTGTTTTTTACATATTCGAATCGTCGGACTCCGATGACTCCGGTCAACATGATGATGTTGTTGATTCCGAACACTCTGGCGACTCTGTCGACTCTTAAGAATCGAGTGTAGCTTCATTTTCGTCCGCGGAATCACTATCGTCTCCTCCAAGGCTCATCACTGCAAAAAAATAAATATTAAATACCCTGAACTAAAAAATATAATTAAAAAATATTTCTGAGCAAAATAAAAATTTTCAAAAGCTTACAATCAGCTTGCAGAATTCGATTTTCTTGTTCGATCGTCTGTACTTCATGATCTAGTGAGAGGATGTTATCATTTGTCCTACGGATGAAGTCGATCGTTTTCCTTAAGACTTTGATTCTGCCCTTCGCTGGATGAGTCGCTTCGTCCAGTTCATTCACCGTTTCTTGAAGGATTCCGAAATTTAACTTTATGCCGTCTCGGCGCTTTCTCTCGAGAAAGTTGTGGATCTGTTTTCGTTCCTGTAAAATAAAAAAATAAATAAATAAAACTTATAGAGTTTATTATTATTTCTAAATATTAAATTTTAAAAATAATTGTCTTACCTCGATTGATCCTGCATTTCCCCGTGACGTCGACGGGTAATTATGGAGGGATTCTTCGACTCCGTCTCTTCAGGCTGGAATGATAAATAATTTTGTTAATTCTTTCTCAAAAAAATAACCTTGAATTATTTTTTTAAATATTTAAGAATTTTATTTTTAATAAAATAATTTTTTTTTTAATTTGAATTATTTTAAAAATTTTAAATAAAAATTATTTTTTAAATTCTTATTTAAAAAATTTAATGTTTTTATTATATCATAATAACATGTTTGTTCATAATTCTAAATAATTTGAAATTTTAATTCTCGGTCAAATTTTGGAGATACAAAAAAATTACTTCAGAATTTTTTTTTTTTTTGAAAATTTAATTCTCTACAAAAAAACAATGTTAAAAACTTTGTAATAAGTAAATATTTTTTAATAAAAATTTAGGGTAATAATCTTTAATATACCCTTAACAAAATAAAAAAATCTTTCATTTTTATTAAATTAAAATTAAATAAATAAAATAATTATTTTTAAATTATTTAAAAATAAAAAATAATGAAATAAGTACTCACTTCGATTTCTAATTCTTCGGTAGACTTGTAATACTTCTCCACAAGTTCGAGATTTTTTCCGCCCATAGTAAAAAGCAAAATAAAAATTTTTAAAAATAAAAATCACTAAAAATAGTCAACGATTTGAGAAATTCATATTCTCGACAGACGCAAAAATTAAACTGAGCTATCTACACAAGCGATTGGGTTTATATACCCCAAAAATCGAAGACTGCACAAGAGTAATTAGCAAAAGGACAGTTAGAAAATTTTCGACAATCGTACTTATAATTTGTTTCAGGTAAATGCGATCTTACG
Source organism: Cotesia typhae (assembly GCF_013202065.1). Lineage (NCBI taxonomy): Eukaryota > Metazoa > Arthropoda > Insecta > Hymenoptera > Braconidae > Cotesia > Cotesia typhae. The sequence continues at coordinate 24,735 of NW_027423731.1, read as the reverse complement.
TACTTAATTTAAAGTACTGTCACGTCAAAGACGATGTGATGAGTAGGAATAATGGACGGGAAATTTTTCGGCGAGATTGTAAATTCTTAAACTTCGTTAATTGTATTTAATAGTAATATATTACATTTGTGTGTATGAGGACCAAAGGTTCGGTCAATAGCTTAAGCCCTGTCCTCTATAGGTATTATAGCCATCATAGGTATTATAGGTGCATACTCTTAATTACCCGCATGTCGAAATTGCACGAAGTCTTCAGCCGTAGTGTTACTCAAATAAATGCTCAGGTAGCTGTCCCTCGAAAATCTAAAGCATTATCGATGGTTATATTTATGCATAATGAGAATGTAATGGATATTTTATAGAGCTCAGACGAGAATAACTAAAAATAATTTCTACTTTTAAATTATTTTAAAGAATATAATATTTAAAATAAATAATAGTTTAAAAAAACTTAAAAATAATCTTTTTATAGAAAACCGAACTAAAAAATAGAAAAAGAGTTTTAATAAATTGAAATTAAGAATAGTGTTGAAAATTTCAATAAATGTAATTAATAATAGTGTAAATAAAATACATTTTTTTATTTACACTATTATTAATTACATTTATTGAAATTTTTAACACTATTCTTAATTTTAATTTATTAAAACTTATTTTGAATTTAATAAAACATTAAGTGAAAAATTTGTGAGAAAAAGTAGAATCGAACATCGAATTTAAAGACTAACTTTTAATATTTATTATCAAATTGAATGAATAATATAATATAATAATTAATAACAATTATTATTGTTAATATTAATTAATAATTGAATAATATACTAAATATTAAATGTTATTGAATAATTAATGTTAAATCGGGAAATTTCCTACAAGAAACGTTCGTGTTTAATAGAGAAATAAATTTTTTTTTTTTAGGAGAAATTAAGGTTTTTTGTCCCGAAACATAAGAGTGGCCATAACTCCTAAAATAATGACATTAGGGGCAAAATAGGCCATTCTGAATCTTCGAAATTTTGAGTTTGGGTTTTTGGATCTTTCATTGGTCATATTTCCAAAATAATTGCTCTAAATGCAATTCTGACCACTCCAAATTGTTCCTCGGGAAATTTCCTACAAAATTCTTTGTATTTTATGAGTCTAAAAATTTTTCTTAGGAAATATCGGGACTTTAAGAAAATTCGAAAAATCGAAAATTCACAATTTCGACTTTGGATCATAAAAGTGGCCATAACTCCTGAAATAATTGCTCTAAATGTTTGGTTATGAAAACTACTTCAAAGTAGATACAATTGAGTGCTCTAGAAAAGAAAACATATGGCCGACTAAATTGAGAAAATGCGGTGTGATTGCCAATCAAAGTGTGTTAATTACAATTAAACTAAGCAATATCAAGTTTCTTCATTGAAGCTTAATGACAGAGCTGAAAAAAATTGAATCCAAAAATTTTATATAATTTCAGATGATTTCACCACACCACCATATTGATAGTTATGTCCACTAAAAATTAAAAAAAAATTTAAAAACGGATTTTTTTTACTGAAACTGATATTAATCCAGTAAGCAGTGTTTTTAATTCGTTGAGTATACTTCACTGATGTGAATCTATAAACATAACAATGTATGAAATCATATATTATATAATTAGAGCTGATAAGATATAATATATATATATATATAATTATACATATTTACATTACAAAAATTCAAGCGAAATCGTTTTTTCTCGGTTGAAATTCGTTCGAAAAAATTTGGGGTACTCAATGACGCGCGCCAAGTACGATAAAAAATTTTTTTCTTAATTTTTAAATTTTCAACAAATTTTTTCAATTTTTTCAACATTATGACGGTTTCTTGGTATTTTTTGTATTTAACTTTTTTGTATAGAATGAAAATTATTGTAACGAGTCTTATTTTTTTGCAAAGTGCAGATGTTATTGAGATGAGTTTTATGAACGTGGACTTGGCGCAATTTTTTACAGTGAAACTGTTTTTGTTCGGATTTCATATCTTTTTGTTAAGTGAAATTTTTTTGCTCGCCTCTTAATTTTAAAATTGAACTTTTCCCGCGTAAAATTAGAAATATGTAAATAAATTAATTAATGCAGGTAAAGCTATTATCATATAAAAGGTTATTTGTTCGTTAATTGTGAAAATCAAATCCTAACAAAAAATTAAAATTCTGTTTCTCTCATAGTAGCTAGTAGCATTAAAAAACTTAACGTGACTGACCCGTGTAAACTCTTCGGTTTCAATCAATTAACTAGCTTATCAATGGGGATTTTAAATTTTTTATGTATATATAGTTAAAGTTTAACATTTTTTTAATTAAAAAGTTGTTAATCTAGATTTAATGCTCTACTACACATTAATTTAACAATAACAATAATTATTTTGGTAAAGATAAACAATGATAATGATACTTTTAACATCAATTTATCATTACCGATATAATAAATTTCATTTTTATAATGATTATTATTGTTATTGTTACAATGACATTATTGTTAATAAAGGGGACAATGCATCATACGCATAATTGTAATACCTATGGCCTAAAAATTACAATTATTTGAAATCCGCTCGATTGAATAACAATGCCACCTACAGGCAACGACTATAAAGTCGTAGAATGTGTACACTATCCAATAAGAATTACCTAAATCTTGAACGGCTGGCCTGAAGGAAGAAAGTAAAACTCAAACAATCTTTAGCCTGTTGTGTATTTAGTCTAGTTAATAAATGAAATTCAATAGAAAGAATAGGTTTGAAAACCATCCACATATGAAGTTGTTTGATAGTTTGTTCTAGAAATTTTGTATTTATAAAGTATTTTAACATTCTTAATTTCAAAATTAAATTTTTCCCGCGCAAAATTGAAAATTCATAAATGAATAAATTAATGCAGGCAAAGCTATTCTAATATGATAGGTTGTTTATTCATTAATTTTGATAATCAAATCCTAATAAAAAATTGAAATTCTGTTTCTCTCATAATAGCTAGTAGCATTAAAAGACTTAACGTGACTGATCTGCGTAAACTCCGCGGTTAAAAGCGATTAACTATCTTATTAATAGGGATTTTACATTTTTATTTATATACAGTAAAAATTTTAACATTTTTTGAATTAAAAAAGTTGTTGATTGGGATTTAATACTCTAATACACATTAATTTAATAATAACAATAATTCATTCGGTAATAATAATGATAATGATATTTTTAACCTCAATTTGGTATTACCGATATAATTAATTTCATTCTCATAATTTTTATTATTAGTGTTATTGTTATTATGACATTGTTGTAAGTAAATGACACAATACACCATGCTCATAATTGTAAGACTTTTCACCTAAATCCACTTGATTGGATAACAATGCCACCTATCGGCAACGACCACAAAATCATAGAATGGTACACTATCCAATGGGATTAACCTCTGATTATGATTGTTCATGTACAAAAACCTTTGTTCCAACTTCAAATTGTTTATTTCTAGTTTAATTAACATTTTTAATAAGCTGAATATTTGTATTCAGCGCGGACTTTTGAAAATTATATTGACCAGCACAGTGATTAGAGTAAGTGTATTTTTCTTGTAATTTTAATTATAGAGGTCACAGGACAAAAGGGCAACGTGTAGTTTTTAATAATTTTATAATAAGTTTTATTTTAATAAAGTATTGAAATTTTTTGTTAATTGTTATGGATTTTTTTTTTTTTTTTTTTTTTAATAGTTCGTAGTATTCATGAAAATAGAATTGATGAAAATAAAAAAAAAATGTACATGCATTGATTAACAATTCTCTCGATATTTTTAAAAATTTAGAATGAAATGAATATTTATTTACTTAATGACATTGATATTGGCTGACGTCTAACAATTTTTTTAATTATTTGAATTAATTAAATGGTAATTCCTAAAAAATTACACCCGTAAATTTTTTAATTTTTTATACATGAGATGTATTTGTCACTATAATTTTCAAAAGACCGCGCTAAAAGTCTATATACGTAAAGTTGACGCATGCGCAGTGCAAATATTTAGAATGCATACATACAGCCAATTAAAAATGTTAATTAAACAACAAATAAAAAATGTGAAGTAGGAACAAATGTTAAATATACATGAACAATCAAAAATAGAGGCTTGATGACCCAAATTGCTACCAAAATATTAAAAAATGCGACAGGGGGGCTAACTTAAAGGTACATTATTAATAAATTCTTTTTAAAATAAATGGAGAACGATCAAATGTTGAGAGTGAATAATAAAGAACAAACGAAAAGCTGAAAACGTGATAGAAAAAAAAATCAAAAATTAAAAGAAAAAAATTTGGGGTTCTAACTTCAGTGAGCTATCCCGTTGAATCTACAGTTTATGTAGAAATAATTCCAGTGCACTCTGGTGGTTGTAGATGCAAGCTGTGAATTAACTTTTTCAGTGTAGTTGCGTATCTATAGTAAGATTACTTATACACATTTTTATTTTATCTAGTCTGTGGCGGTGACTTTTCTCCATGAAAAAAGTCAGGATCGAAATTTCTGGGCTTACTATAGTTTGTGCTGATAAAATTTAATAATTTTAAGTGAATTAAATGTTATAATTGATTATAATTAATTAATATCAGTAAAATAGAGTATGACTTACTTTTATGATATATCATTTTGGAAAAAGGAGTACCATATAATTAAATAAAATTTTGCAACCTTGAAATACCATTCTGCTTAC
>NW_027423731.1:0-12500 GCF_013202065.1 Cotesia typhae | reverse complement strand
AATTTGCGCGCCTGCTGCCTTCCTTGGATGTGGTAGCCGTTTCTCAGGCTCCCTCTCCGGAATCGAACCCTGATTCCCCGTTACCCGTTACAACCATGGTAGGCATAGAACCTACCATCGACAGTTGATAAGGCAGACATTTGAAAGATCTGTCGTCGGCACTAAGGCCATACGATCAGCAAAAAGTTATTCAGAGTCACCATAATTAACGATGGACGAGCCACCGATTGGTTTTGATCTAATAAAAGCGTTCCTTCCATCTCTGGTCGGAACTCTGGTTTGCATGTATTAGCTCTAGAATTACCACAGTTATCCAAGTAAATGTGGGTACGATCTAAGGAACCATAACTGATTTAATGAGCCATTCGCGGTTTCACCTTAATATGGCGTGTACTAAGACATGCATGGCTTAATCTTTGAGACAAGCATATGACTACTGGCAGGATCAACCAGGGAGCTTCGTCCATGTTTTATTAAATAGAACATTTAGAAATCTCTTTTTTACACTAATACAAACATGTTAGTTTTCATGATATAATGTCCCACTAACAGTTGTAAAAGCGGTGCTGATTTGAAATATAAGTTTCTTACAACACTTTTATTTTAATAATAATATCTATTTATTCACGTATAAGTGAAACAACATATTCAAACACCCTCTCTGATTTTGAAAAACTTCAACTCTCGCTAGATATCAATCCTAAGCGACTTGGTTATTTACACGTAAACGTGCTTCTATTATTCTTTTAGTATTCTTGCTCGGAAACAAGTGAGTCGATTACTCAGTATTGAATAAATGTATTCTTCAAACATGAAGACATACACGTTAATAAACGCCGAAGCGATTACCACATAGGAGTCATTCAGTCATAGACATCGACCCGTGGCTGTGATGCGTTCAGAGATACTGTTTTTATACTAAGCATAATAATCCTCTCGTAGTCTAGCAGCATTTAAGTATTAACTGAATATACTATACATACTATATTATACTATACTATATACTGTGCGCTGCTGATATTACTTCTTTCAACAGACTACTTCTTTCATATAAATACGAGCAACGATGAGAACCGGGTAGGGAGGATTAAATGACTCAGCATGTCCCCACTCTGAGCGGATTCTTCCATAATACCCAGCTGTTCAGTTGCTTAGTACCTGATGTTTTACATTTATATCTCTTGAGTTTGTATGTTAAGAAAACTTTGAAATATTATTATTTATTTTGTTAATAATAAGAGGAAAAATGTTTTATTTAATATCAATAACTGGTTTAATTCATTAAATTTGAATACTAAAATAAATTTATTTAATTTGAGTACGATAAAAAACAATTTAATTACTCCAATTCACTTTTAAACAATATTTAAAGTATCACCTTACTGCAGCGAATCATAATTTAACTTTGTTAAATTGGAGATTTCTACTGGTCTATTTCGCATTTAGCGGTTATTGATAAACATATCATCGTGTTGCTTATCCGCATGAAGAATTAAATTTCATGATTGACAAATAACTCTGCAACGTTATACTACTAAACGCTTCCGAAACATTGTTAAGATTATCTTTTTGTAGCTGTAATAACTCATCAATTAATATTTGTTTTTTAGAAATCCACATGTTTATACTCAAAATTATTACAACTATAAACGTTTATTGTTATTTTTACTTAAAATGTGACATTTGATCAGCTCGAGATCAATAAGTTGTTAACATTTTCATTTATGTATCCAAAAAACCACGCACATAAGTTATCTGTACAAGCGTGGTTGTTTAAATTTATCTGTTATGAGTAAGCAGTAAGGCCAAACGGTAGATTTACTTTACTGGATGTTAGTCGTACGAAATAACGAGGGTTCTCCCTCACCGTCTACAATCGGTTTTGTTGCTACAGAACACCAACTATACCGACATAACTTGGATAATACCTGTGATATCATGTTTTGAGATAAATGTTTTAAAAATTATTATATGTATTGAAGCTTGATTCGTAACTTTGTGATGAAACTTTTCAAAGCATATATATTTTTCTCCCGACTCATTTCATTCAGCTAATTCATAAAATGGATTTAATTCAAAATGTAATATATGTATGAATTTATACATATCTATGTACAAAATGTCACAGACATAATAATTTCATCAGATATGGAAAAAGTTAATTCTGAGCCGAAAAGTCATCTGCCATATTTTATTCTGAGGCATCGATAATTAGTTATCAATTAAAATAAGCAGCCAATAACGGATAGATGAATGGACGGATGTTATCTGATTAGCAATAATTCTTTCAAATACCTTAACTAAATGAGATAAATTTCCAACTGTACAATTTTATTTAGAGGTATTTTGTAGATAATTTTTCAAATATCAGGTAAGATACCAGTGTCAGAAGATCTATTAAATAAAGCTGTAAGGAAAAATGATATTTGCGAAAAATGATCTCTTAAACATTTCAGATTGAGTCCGTCAGGGCTTTTCTCTTTTGATTTATACAGAGTAAGATACAGTGTCTTGGCAACATCAACAATATCAATCTCGATCCAATTAAATGAATATTTAACCTTCCTTGTATGTTCTATTTACAAGATATTAACGAAATCCAAATCGCACGTTGGATGTTTCCTGATTATATTTACATAGTATTAATTCAGTTTACAAGCCTCGAAGCAATTCAGCGGTGATGAAGAATTCGATTTAATTAATTTAAGGTCTTTAATACAAGTTTGGTTCAAACAGTTGAACTATAAGGCAGATTTGAGAAAACAGTTTTTAGATATTCTTCACGAGCATGATTCAATTCAGTTTTTATATCATTTCTTTTTAGTCTAAAAAGAACAAGTAAATTTGAATCACTATTTCTTCTGACTTTCTTGTAAAATTCATCACGCTCTTTACACTTTACTTTTAGCTTTTTAATGAACCAATGGTTATTTCAACGAATATCTCTTTTGGTAAATATTGGTGCACATAAATTCAGAGAAGAAAGGATCTCGGTTTTAAAAGTATTCAGTAATTCGTCTGGATTCGAATTTTCAAGTAAAATACTATTAATTTTTAGAGTTCATGAGTAAGTTTGACTAAGCTAAATGATTACAGTTTTCCAAGTTTTTATAGGTTATTATCTACGGTTGTGGTTTTAAATTATCCAATTTATATTGTGTTATACCTTGAGAGAAAGGTTCAATTTTTCTTCTAAATAATTTACACCAATTTTAGTGTCTAAACTATAATCACATTCAATTATTTATTTGATAACAATTTGGTTAAAATTTAACAGTTAACAATTAGTTGAACTGCAACTTTACGTTGTCCATCTTACAACAAAAAAGTTTAATAAAATTAAGTTTAATGAATTAATTGACATTTTGAATCAATTGACAAAAAACCTACGAAGAAGATGCCCATACAAAGTTGCCGTTAATGGAAACAATCCCAACCATCGACCGATATCTGGCAGCCAACGATTGGCCAGTTATAGGGATATGTCAACGGGCCATACTTGGTCGCCGTCTATTGCGGACATTAATGTTTTGCAATTAATATCCATTTATCGCCCAAAGTCTGGCTGTTCTTGGCCAATTTGTTATTTTATAATAACACAAATTTGGGTTTTCGGAGATGCATTACGCGAAGTATAATATTTAAAAAATGAAAAAAGATATTGTAATGTTTATTTAAGATTATTATTGATACAAATAGAAGTTATATATAAACTTATATAAATAAATAAAAAAAATATATAAACTTTTATACAAGATTATCGTAAATCTAAACAAAAATAATGAGTAAATAAAACAAGACAATAAAAATTTTAAATGTGATTTTGAAGTTTGACTTGAGAAAAGAATGGCATAATTTTTTAAACAAACATATAACTATTGGAAGGATCAACTATCCCTTATTAGAAAAAGACATTTAAAAAGATTAAAATTGTTTGAAAAAATTGAAAAAGATTTGATTTTTACTACTACATAGATCTACAATTTACATTGAGGTAATCTTTTTGAATCTCTTTTTCTAATAAGGGATTAGCCTAAATAGGTTTGGTGCAAATTAAATTTAGAATAAAAAAATAATCGTCTTCAGACATTTAAAAACTTTATACAAAAATCGACAAAATTGAGTACTAATAAATTTCATAATCTGTATATGCAGTAATAAAATATATTTCAATAATTCAAATAGCTAAGTAGAATTTTTCAGTTAGATTCCAGCATGCAGCGCAGCCGGTAATGATTGAGACTTTCACGCAGACGAACCAGGTTCGATTTCCACTTCCACTTAACCTTCAAAATTTTTCAGAATATCCGACTAGGATCGATGCTCCTGTGCTACATCTTCTACTACTTGACTTCATAACGCCAATACGACTATAGGAATCAATAATTCTACGGCATATCGGCTAAATTTTTAGTTTTTTTTTTTTTTATTTTAACATACTCAACCGATGATCAGCCATTAACGGCCCGATAACTTTTTTACAATCGGCCGATAATCAACTGCCGTTAATGGGCCGTTGTTATCATTTGGACATTCAGCCGTCCGTGGGCCATTAAAAGTCGCCAATGATCGGCCGTCAACCAGTATCCTTCGCCCGTCGATGGGCCATCCGAGGGCCGGTTTTCGAACTTTGTATGGGTGTGTCGGTAGCCGAGTTCCTAGCTCTTCTGACATCTTTTTACTTTACGCAAGCCAAAAACCCTAATTTTATAATTAATCAACTTTGTAATTATTTGTAATTAAATTTAAATCATTTGTCCATTTTTATAAATGTCAATTTTTTATGAATGTCCATTTGTACTAATTTCCATTTAAGTAAGTATTTTTTTATCGAAGTTCATTTATTCAAATGTCCATTTTTACAGATTTCATTTTAATTGATGGGGATTTAATCAAATGCCCATTTATTCACTTTTCCTAAAATTTAAATGTCCATTTTTTCAATTGTTCATAAAATCATATATTCATTAAGTGACTGTTCTATTTATTCAATTGTACGTTTGTATTTTTGTTAAAAATAATTACTCGGGTATTGTTTATTGATACAAAGTAAAATAAGTAAATTAATTAATATTAAATTAGCTTCACACTGAATTAAACTCAACGAACAATATTAAACGAGTTTAAGTTGACAGAAATACAATGTTAAATTATTTGCAATAAAATGATTCTAAATTTGGACAATTGACACTTGATGGTGAAAGAGTTCAACTCGACTAACTATAATAGAAAAATTATTCGTTACATCTAGTACCCTCGGTACTCAGTATACTCCCACTACTTCATTAAGGGTCAAGGGGTAGTGGAAACATTACCAGGTATACTGAATACAGGACTTTACAGTGAACTGTATACTATACAAACATGTATACATAATTCAGGTATACTAAATACAGTGACGTTGTCCTGTACAACTTTTCTCTAAAGATAAATCTAAATATTAATTCCAACAATTTTTAACCATTTTTATTGATGTCTTTTTATATTATTATCTATTTTCATAAATGTCCATTAATCTATTTGTTTATTTGAACTCTTTATCAAATACTTGTATTTCCATTTGGAAATATTTTCAAAAATAGGGATTTCATTTTTTCAGTTAACCATTAGTGCAGTTGTATATTTATAATTATTTTCTTTTTTATTGATGTCTAATTTTACTTAAATACTTTTATTGTTACTTCCAAAAAATCAAATATCCATTTTTAGAAATTTCCATATCCATATATTTAAAAATCCATAAATACACATTTCCAATAATACAAAAGCAACACGAACAGAGATAAATTAATGTCACGCATAGTATGTGATAAATGGACCAAGAAACAGAATCTCCAACCTGTTGAACTCCCTATATGATTCCGTGAACTTTTTTGGTGGCTCCTTCCAGGCATTCAGTTCTAATCTCATAAGACATATATTACAATATTATGAATAACGCTACTAAAGTTGTATTTTTTCTTTTTGTCTTTTGAACTTGCGAATTTTTTATTATTTTTTGTTTTTATTTTCTTTTTTTTTTTTTTTTTTTTTTTAAGTTTCTGCAGGCATCGCTAAATTATGTGTATAATTTTCGAGCTAAATTTCTCAGATTCAATAATTTCTAATTTTATATCCTATAATTCAAAGTATGTACTAATTATTGTATAATGCCGATTGGCGTCAAATAAATAAATAAATATCGGGCTTGGAGCTTCTATTCAATTATAAAATATAACAGTAACAACAACATCAACAACAATAATTATAATAAAAATAAAAATAACACTAATTATAGGAACAATAGTTCATATTTTTATAAATAAGACGACTTTTCTATCCATTACCTCACTGATGCATACACTTTTTATGACCTCATATTCATAAAAACAATGGTGAAAAAAGTTTTCTGTCCTCCAGCCAGAAAGCGCCAACTTTTGGGCCGCTGCGCTAAACGAAGTTGCCGCTTCCTGGCTCTGTCGAACAGAAATAGTATATTACATACCTAGGCCAGTTAAATAAAAAAGTCTCAGATCACATGTAATTGTTGGTCAAGCGAAGCCGAGGTTGACAAACATGTGGTCTCAAGCTTTACTTTTTACTGGCCAAGGTGTGTATACTATTTTTCTGCTCGTCGTAGCCGGAATGTGGCAACTTCGTTTAGCACAGCGGCCAGGAAGTTGCCACTTTTCGGTCGAATGTCACCGCGCACTGTGACCCGTCGATACTTTATGGTTAGAGGGTAGTCTTTTAGTCGATATAGCAGGTACCCCGTGACAAACTAAGAGATAAAACTGGAGCTGTATATGAGCGAGGTAGCTATTTATATTAAGAGTTAGGATCGCGAAGCTTAGAGAGAAATAGAGATAGAGTTTCGATAAAGCTCTATCTAAGCTCCGTGGTTAAGATATTTAAAGTTTAACAATTTGAGATATGTTTGCATGGTAATTGTTGATTTAGTTTATTGAGATCATTTAGAGAGTGTACTTCAATTTTGACTAAATCATTATTTTCTTTCAAATAAACTACGTTTTTATGCACCTAAGCGTACTTAAATTTGAGTTCATTTGCTTTAGCTTTCGTGATTTTCAAAAATTTATATGTTTCCGGATGCAGAAATTCATTGAAGAACGTATCTCTAATTATTAGTTTCTTTACACGACACTTTACACCGACCGCTAAAAATATTTTTATGGTATAATAAAATTTGTAGTTGATTTACAATAACAATTACAGTTATTTTTATTACACATTTCTTATAATTAATTGGTCACAAATACTGTTATTCTGTTTTTCGACTTCAGCTAATAATACTCTATTTTGACCATTATCGTTTATGTCATTCATATTAGAATTTTCTTCGACTATTTTGTCAATGAGAAATTCATCTTCTTTCCATAAGCATATATTATGCAATACATAACAAGCTATGATGTATTCAGGTATTAAATCTGTTTGATTCATATCTAAAACAGTAAGTAAGCTGTGAAATCTTTTCTTAAGTAATCCAAATGCACGTTCAATAGCTACGCGTGCTGAAGAATGACAAAAATTGTAATTTTTTTGTTGTGCTGATAAGTGTCCATTATCCCGATACGGTGTTAATAAATGTTTATGGAGAGGATAAGCCACATCACCAACTAGATGATAATCATTTAGAAATTTTTCTGGATCGCTGAGATAACCATGCACTTCTGATAAACGGAATACTTGTGCGTCACGTACAGAGCCAACATTACCAGCATAGCAGTGGATAAATTTACTTTGAGCATCACAAACAGCCTGTTTTGAATTAGGAAAACCGCTCGTAGCTTCAAATTGATTAGAAATTTCTTTAACTTTTTCGTTTTCAGGCCCAGTTATAAAATGTGGAGCTATTTCAACTAATGCTGATGTAACCCTTCGTAAACTTGATAACAGTGCAGCAAAACTAACGCCAAATTTTTGGCATATAGACCTTCAAAAATAATACATTCAGTTAAAATCTGTTTTATAACGAATAATTTTATCTGAAACTTCAGCAATATTCTTTCGTTATACCGATATGATTCTGGAGTGGCCATTTTCGATATAGTGATCAATAATCGGGCGGTATTATAGGAGATCCTGAAATTTTTCTTGTTAACGATGGATTCGTTGTATCAAGGATAAAATTAAATGTTGATCGACATAACCTAGAATTATTGAAACATTTATTTGTTTACAATTTAATCCATAAATTTATATTGGTAAACAAAATTTAACATTTTTACAATATTAAATTCGATACTTTATTAATTACCTAAAGTGAGATTTAAATTCTTTATCACTAAAAGCTGGAATAACCTCTTCAACAAAATTTTGGAGCCTTGGTATGGGTTCTTTTTTAAAAGATAAATTTAAGTAAATATTCCAATATTTCCACTCCATTTCTTCATTACTGTCTTCAATCATATCATATTCATCACTATCAAAATCATCGTTGATTATTTCCAATAAATTATTTACTATTTGATCAAAATTTCCCACATTCGCCATATTGATGCAAACTAACGCTCACAAAACGAATGATATTTTCTGATTGATTCAAAGCGTTCGTAAATCTACACTAACGCCAATAATTTGTGCTTATAAGCGTGAGCGCTCAAAGCGTGAGCGTCTAACGCGAATGTATCCGATGAAGTAGTATTGCTTATGATGGTCATTAACGGTGAATCCATAGCTGGCGATGTGAATACAGAGTCTTCAATCTAAATTTTAAATTAAAAAAAAAAAAAAAAAAAAAAAAGATGTTATATCCGACATACCGTATATCCGAACAAAAACAGTTTCACTGTAAAAATTGCGCCAAGTCCACGTTCATAAAACTCATCTCAATAACATCTGCACTTTGCAAAAAAATAAGACTCGTTACAATAATTTTCATTCTATACAAAAAAGTTAAATACAAAAAAATACCAAGAAACCGTCATAATGTTGAAAAAATTGAAAAAATTTGTTAAAAATTTAAAAATTAAGAAAAATTTTTTATCGTACTTGGCGCGCGTCATCGAGTACCCCAAATTTTTTCAGGATACATGAACATCCTTTTAATGTTTCAACATTTATAAGTAAGTCAACCTATAAAATGCATAAATGTAATTAATGAAATATTATTTTATGATACGTTTAACAAAAGTTAGGTAAAATCAACATGGCATACGTATTTTATTTGAAATTTTTAAATTCTCCGCCCATCGTTTATGATTTCAATAAAACGCCCTCTCCTGTTCGGTTATGCAATTTGCTTACAAGTGAATACGCCTGCATACATTGACTCTGTCGTGGAATCACTGCGAAAATTGAGTTGATTAAAAATAAAACGTATGGCCGACTAAATTGAGAAAATGCGGTGTGATTGCCAATCAAAATGTGTTAATTACAATTAAACGAAGCATGATCAAGTTTCTTCATGAAAGCTTAATGACGGAACTGAAAAAAATTGAATTAAAAAATTTTGTGTTATTTCAGATATCTTCACCAGACTACCATATTGACAGATATTTTCACTAAAAATCTGAAAAAATTTTCGAAACGGATTTTTTCACTGAAACTGATATTAATCCAGTAAGCAGTGTTTTTAATTCGTTGAGTATACTTCACTGATGTGAATCTATAAACATAACAATGTATGAAATCATATATTATATAATTAGAGCTGATAAGATATAATATATATATATATATATATATATATATATATATATATATATATATATATATATATATATATATATATATTATATATATAATTATACATATTTACATTACATAAATTCAAGCGAAATCGTTTTTTCTCGGGTTGAAATTCGTTCGAAAAAATTTGGGGTACTCAATGACGCGCGCCAAGTACGATAAAAAAATTTTTTCTTAATTTTTAAATTTTCAACAAATTTTTTTCAATTTTTTCAACATTATGACGGTTTCTTGGTATTTTTTGTATTTAACTTTTTTTGTATAGAATGAAAATTATTTTAACGAGTCTTATTTTTTTGCAAAGTGCAGATGTTATTGAGATGAGTTTTATGAACGTGGACTTGGCGCAATTTTTTACAGTGAAACTGTTTTTGTTCGGATTTCATATCTTTTTGTTAAGTGTAATTTTTGCTCGCCTCTTAATTTTAAAATTGAACTTTTCCCGCGTAAAATTAGAAATATGTAAATAAATTAATTAATGCAGGTAAAGCTATTATCATATAAAAGGTTATTTGTTCGTTAATTTTGAAAATCAAATCCTAACAAAAAAATTAAAATTCTGTTTCTCTCATAGTAGCTAGTAGCATTAAAAAACTTAACGTGACTGACCCGTGTAAACTCTTCGGTTTCAATCAATTAACTAGCTTATCAATGGGGATTTTAAATTTTTATATATATATAGTTAAAGTTTAACATTTTTTGAATTAAAAAAGTTGTTAATCTAGATTTAATGCTCTACTACACATTAATTTAACAATAACAATAATTATTTTGGTAAAGATAAACAATGATAATGATACTTTTAACATCAATTTATCATTACCGATATAATAAATTTCATTTTTATAATGATTATTATTGTTATTGTTACAATGACATTATTGTTAATAAAGGGGACAATGCATCATACGCATAATTGTAATACCTATGGCCTAAAAATTACAATTATTTGAAATCCGCTCGATTGAATAACAATGCCACCTACAGGCAACGACTATAATGTCGTAGAATGTGTACACTATCCAATGAGAATTGCCTAAATCTTGAACTGCTGGCCTGAAGGAAGAAAGTAAAACTCAAACAATCTTTAGCCTGTTGTGTATTTAGTCTAGTTAATAAATGAAATTCAATAGAAAGAATAGGTTTGAAAACCATCCACATATGAAGTTGTTTGATAGTTTGTTCTAGAAATTTTGTATTTATAAAGTATTTTAACATTCTTAATTTCAAAATTAAATTTTTCCCGCGCAAAATTGAAAATTCATAAATGAATAAATTAATGCAGGCAAAGCTATTCTAATATGATAGGTTGTTTATTCATTAATTTTGATAATCAAATCCTAATAAAAAAATTGAAATTCTGTTTCTCTCATAATAGCTAGTAGCATTAAAAGACTTAACGTGACTGATCCGCGTAAACTCCGCGGTTAAAAGCGATTAACTATCTTATTAATAGGGATTTTACATTTTTATTTATATACAGTAAAAATTTTAACATTTTTTTGAATTAAAAAAGTTGTTGATTTGGATTTAATACTCTAATACACATTAATTTAATAATAACAATAATTCATTCAGTAATAATAATGATAATGATATTTTTAACCTCAATTTGGTATTACCGATATAATTAATTTCATTCTCATAATTTTTATTATTAGTGTTATTGTTATTATGACATTGTTGTAAGTAAATGACACAATACACCATGCTCATAATTGTAAGACTTTTCACCTAAATCCACTTGATTGGATAACAATGCAACCTATCGGCAACGACCACAAAATCATAGAATGGTACACTATCCAATGGGAATAACCTCTGATTATGATTGTTCATGTACAAAAACCTTTGTTCCAACTTTAAATTGTTTATTTCTTGTTTAATTAATATTTTTAATAAGCTGAATATTTGTATTCTAAATATTTGCACTGCGCATGCGTCAACTTTACGTATAGACTTTCAGCGCGGACTTTTGAAAATTATATTGACCAGCACAGTGATTAGAGTAAGTGTATTTTTCTTGTAATTTCAATTATAGAGGTCACAGGACAAAAGGGCAACGTGTAGTTTTTAATAATTTTATAATAAGTTTTATTTTAATAAAGTATTGAATTTTTTTTTAATTGTTATGGATTTTTTTTTTTTTTTTTTTTTTTTTTTTTTTTTTTTAATACTTCGTAGTATTCATGAAAATAGAATTGATGAAAATAAAAAAAAAAATGTACATGCATTGATTAACAATTCTCTCGATATTTTTAAAAAATTTAGAATGAAATGAATATTTATTTACTTAATGACATTGATATTGGCTGACGTCTAACATTTTTTTTTTAATTATTTGAATTAATTAAATGGTAATTCCTAAAAAATTACACCCGTAAATTTTTTAATTTTTATACATGAGATGTGCTTGTCACTATAATTTTCAAAAGACCGCGCTAAAAGTCTATATACGTAAAGTTGACGCATGCGCAGTGCAAATATTTAGAATGCATACATACAGCTAATTAAAAATGTTAATTAAACAATAAATAAAAAATGTGAAGTAGGAACAAATGTTAAATATACATGAACAATCAAAAATAGAGGCTTGATGACTCAAATTGCTACCAAAATATTAAAAAATGCGACAGGGGGCTAACTTAAAGGTACATTATTAATAAATTCTTTTTAAAATAAATGGAGAACGATCAAATGTTAAGAGTGAATAATAAAGAACAAACGAAAAACTGAAAACGTGATAGAAAAAAAAATCAAAAATTAAAAGAAAAAAATTTGGGGTTCTAACTTCAGTGAGCTATCCC
>NW_027423730.1:0-10520 GCF_013202065.1 Cotesia typhae | reverse complement strand
CAGGTTCCGTTTCTCCGACGGTTTCGGCGATGTATGGGTGATAACATCGGTACTCGGGCGGCACTTCTTGATCGCACTCCAGTCTCACGGAGATGATTTCGAACCGTTTGAACTGAAATGTTCCGCGGTTGTTGTTGTCGTCGTCGTCGTTGTTGTTGCTGTTGTTGTTGTTGTCGACGGTTCGGAAAATTTCGGGCGACAACGTTCGCAGGAACGAAAGGTTTTTGACGAACGCGCCGAACGATCGCTCGGTCATCACGAGGATTTGTTGCGCGACGACGACCTTGGCCAACTCGTCGTTGATAACCACCGGTTTCCAAATACCGATTGTATGCGCGAGATACGACAGATGAACTAACGTCCATACGAAACCGTCTGGCTTACGCTCGTCAACATGTTCATTGGACCGTAAGGCAATGGAACAATGTTTTGTTTTCTGATGAGTGTCGGGTATGCCTGTTTAGAAATGACCGAAGACCCCGAGTTTGGCGCCGTCACGGAGAGCGTTTTTCACGTAACTTCACTCGACCGGTAGCTGCTTAGAACGGAGGGTCGGTGATGGTTTGGGGAGGAGTTTCGAGATTTTCACGAACTCCTTTGGTAATCGTCCACGTAAATCTAAACGCTACGCGTTACATTAATCAGATCTTACGACCTGTTGTCTTGCCTCTACGGCAACAAACTAGAGGTTTTATTTTTATGCAAGACAATGCTCGGCCTCACACAGCAAACGTCACCCGTCGGTTTTTCCAAAGACACGACATAACGTTGTTAAGGCATCCAGCGGTAAGCCCTGATCTTAACCCTATCGAGCACGTCTGGGATATCCTGAAGCGCCGATTGCGCCAGAATTATCCCAATTTACAAACGTTAGCTCGTAACGAAAATTTCTTTCATTTTTGATAAAAATTATGACATTTTCAGAGCGAAATTCTTGCTCCTTTAAATTTTTCAAAAATTCGATCAAGTGGGAAAAAAAAACGGTTGTCTGGATTGAATTGAAACTTTGTAGGGTTTTTGTGGGTATATTGAACAGTAAGAGGCATACTTAACGTCAGTGGTTTTCGCAATATTTTTGATTGGGCGCTTGATTTTCCAAAAAACGACAAAAAGCCCTTTTTTGGATGCTTTTTCAAATTCATGTAATGATTGAAAAAAAAACATTTTTTCAAAATTCAATTGCCAATCCTTGTAGAGAATTTATTCAAGTTTTTAAAATCAACCTCAAAATTTCTGTGCAATCATTGGTTGCTGAGATATTGGTAATCAAAGACAAAATGATCTTTTTCCATTCAAACATCGATATCTCAGCGAGAAATGCTCGTATCGAGATTTTAAAAAAACGAAATTAAATCTGAATAAACAAGCTATCCGGTCCATATGGAGGTTGAGTCGAAAAAATTTTTTCCACGTCCGTAGATTAAAAAAAAAAAACTTTCGAAAAAAATTTCGAAAATTTTTTTCGGTGGTTTTCTTATGATTACTCGAAAAATATTTTCAAAAAAAAATTTTCAAACTCAGATCCAAAAACAAAACACTTAGAGCTACAATTTGCTTTTTTTTTGCTGTACGACCATTTTTGTATAAGTTACAGCCTGTTGAAAATCTCCCAAAAATTTGGATTTTTTTTCTGCTCCCTTAATTTTTGTGAGAAGTGTATATATATATATATATATATATATATATATATATATATATATATATATATATATATATATATATATATATATATATATATATATATATATATATATATATATATATATATATATATATATATATATATATCTTATCAGCTCTAATTATATAATATATGATTTCATACATTGTTATGTTTATAGATTCACATCAGTGAAGTATACTCAACGAATTAAAAACACTGCTTACTGGATTAATATCAGTTTCAGTGAAAAAATCCGTTTCGAAAATTTTTTTCAGATTTTTAGTGAAAATGACTGTCAATATGGTAGTCTGGTGAAGATATCTGACATAACACAACATTTTTTAATTCAATTTTTTTCAGTTCCGTCATTAAGCTTTCATGAAGAAACTTTATCATGCTTCGTTTAATTGTAATTAACACATTTTGATTGGC
Organism: Cotesia typhae; assembly: GCF_013202065.1. Lineage (NCBI taxonomy): Eukaryota > Metazoa > Arthropoda > Insecta > Hymenoptera > Braconidae > Cotesia > Cotesia typhae. The sequence goes on along the minus strand of NW_027423730.1, from coordinate 8,425 downwards.
AACCTCCTAGGAAGAAGAAAATGTGAGTATTCATTATTTTTAGTGTAACATTTCATCTGACGGTGATCCATAAATACAAATTTTAGTAAATTTATTGTTTCTCCCCAGAAAATGCTGAAGTTGTGGAGGGGCCCTGTTCTAAACTCGTCGAATAGATATAATTATCAAGCTGTGGATCATTGGGATCCACAGCTTGAATAAAGAAGGTCACTGGGAAACAATTGATGGCAGCTCTCTTTAATATGTCAATTGGAGTCCAGACTGGACAGGAAGACAACGACCGGATAACCCTAGCAGGCAAAAATGTGGTAGTTTGCTAGAAAAAGGAGGAATGGATGATTTGGAATGTTCTTTGAAGATCGCTTTCTTTTGTGAAAAATAGGAATTAAAAAATAAAATACTAAATAAAAACTTTCCTTTTTAATTATCTAAACCTTACCACTAAAAAAAAATTTGGAAAACGGTTGACCCTAAAGATCAACAAAAAATTCGATTTTCATAGAATTTTTAACAGCAGATTCAATTGGGCACTTCCGGCCAAATTTTTAATTTTCAGCGAAAATGCCCAAACTAAGCTTCTGCTAAAAAATTCTATGAAAATAAAAAAAAATCATGGCATATCACATGACAGGGATTGTTCTACTTTCCAATAACGTATTTGATTAAAACATTTGAAACAGGCTAATAATATTTATTGCAACAAATAAAAAAAAAAAAAATCTTTAGACTGCTTATTAAATTAACTTATGAGCTACATAATTCATAAAATTAATCTACGGACATTAAATCTCGGCATAAAATCTTTCAAACAATGACACTGAAAGTTAATTAGAAAGAACATATAAAAGCAAGTCTTGAGTTTTCTCTTTAAGTTTCGCTTCTGCATGAATGAGATTTTCTTCTTTTCCTCTCATGGTTGCTATCGTCTGGGTAGATATTTCCGAATTATTTTTGAAATAGTTGCACATGAAACTAAGTTCCTCATATAGTTTGACTAGCTTCATTCTATGCGAAGCAACTGCGCTTATCCATTTGATCTCTTTAGTTTGTCGAACGAAATCATTCTTGGCACTTTTTCGCTGCAATGGATCGATTTCGCGTGTGGTAAGAAACGGATTCGTTAAATGCACAATACGATCCAATGACTGCTGGAAGGTGTTGAATCCTCTTATCAACTTCTCAATGTGTTTTGCCTTTGGATTGTCCAAATTCGAAACCGAGAAATCTGTGCCAGCGTCCTGTGGCATAGAAAGTCCGAAAAGAGATACCGGCAATGGTTCATTGATCGCAGATAGCAGTAAAGAGGCGTATTCATCTGGGTTCTGTTTTGGTTCAGCAGCCTGGTAGTCATCTTCTAATTTCAGATTCTGTCCTTGATTTTGCTCCGCTTTTATAGCGTATCCTTCGTTTCTTTGAAAGGAGACCGCGATGATTATGGTGAGCACTACTAGCGAAGCCATCTTCAACAACGTCACCCAATCGTTTTCCAAATAGTTATGCGGCTTGGACGACTCACTGCTGAATATATACCATTTGATTTTATATTTGAGGTTTGAGGAATTCAATAATTCATACTTATCATAACTAAAAGATCTAAGCTATTTGTTAATTGCCAATAATCCGATTCCACATACCATTGTCCCCAAATATTTGAAACATATCGATTTCAAAGAATTCGATAAACCATATTTATTACAATCGATTGATTTATCGATTTTATTTATTGCTCAATGCATTGAAATTCACAATATTTCCATTGGGAAACAATTAAAGTGAATCCGTAGTAATATATCACCTTGTTTTGCATACCACAGTTTCCTGTGGTATGCAAATACTTGAATCTTATCGATCATAAGGAATTCGATAAATCACTTTAATTACGATGGAAATTTCAGAGTGGGCTTAATTAATGTAAATGAATGTTTCTAGTCACTGTATACGAAAACAACAAATATAAGCTGTAAGAATGTATGGCTTTTGTTTACTATTTCCAAGTATTGAAGTTAGTAAACAACGAAATCTGAAGGACAAAACACAATATGATATTGCTTACTTATCGCCAGAATCAGTGGTGGTAGTTCAATCTTTTTTGCAGATCAAAACGATCGAATCTAATCATATATCGCACTAAATTCGCTAATATTTCTTTGACCAGGATTGCTTCTTTATGAAAGTATCGTCCATAACTTCTTAACTAAAGAATGGTTCAAAAGTCATGTTTCTGTTAGTAATTACTTCTCAAAGAGTCTGTGAAACATTTCTCATTTTGTTGGTAATCTATTCTGATTGGGCCTATATTTGTTGTTTCTTAGACGAGATTAAATCCACAATTATTATTTGATTATTCGCTGGAAGTGTTCTATTTCAATGAACAAAGAGGATGTAGCTGTAGGTACAAAGTGACGTAATTGAATATAAATCAATGTTATTGGTCCTTTAGTTAAAAAGAGGAAACCCACTATCAGTGATTGGACTTGGGTTTTTATTTTCCTGTATGCCTTATTTTGGGAATATATATCACCCTTCGCTGATAAGCTGTTGTTTGTTCCACTTCCACGAAGTCCCACTGTAATACAGAATATGAGCGCAGGTGCACATAACCTTAACTATCCTGATTGATAAGCGTTAATTAACAACATAAAGAACACGATTATTCATAACGAAGTTTTTCTTGATTTACATAGACTAACTTTGAAATGAAACCAGTAATTATACAATGCACGCTTTTATTAAAAAAGTTCAATTTTCCGTGGTTTTCTTTAACCACTTTAATTTCCATTTGGGATCGAAGATGACGTCACACTCCCCACTCCGGCTCCCTTAGATATAGTTTGTGCAGTCATCGACGTAACATGTCGATCTTTGTACGTTTATATCAAAATTATTTATTGTAACATCAATTTTACTCACACAATTGAAACAAATACTTTACTTCACTATTTATTTATTTATTCCCATTGTTAAATATACATGATGCATTTAGATACTTAAAAATTCTACTATACAGTATTGTTTTTATTTTTAGGCTTAATAAATAACAAAGATTTTAGAATTACTCTTTCAATTTCCAGACTTATCATACTTAAATCACTATCAAAGCTATCGTGCTGTGATTGAGTCAACGGCAATAGGTAATTAAATTCATCTAGAGATTTTTGCTGCATTTGAAGATCTAATTCAATCTTTATAACATCTTGAAGGAGATTTATTATAGTTGGATTATTTCTGCTTACTTGAAGCATCTGATACAATTTTCCCTTTAATCCTTGTAATGATTGAGTCAAAGAAGTCAACTTATCTTGAACACGCAGCCGCCTTTCTGGATCTATGATATCTGCAGGACGATTTTGGTCAGGTAATACAAAGACCGACCGTGGTAGTTTGCTATAAGCATCATACGATTTAGGCACCGAGACCTCGGTTTTGTTGGCTCTTCCTACGATGAAATATCTGTCATCATGCTGATCCATCTTGGATCCGTAAATGATTTGAGAATTGTTCATTGGCTTCTTGTCATTAGGCACTTGTCCTATTTGAAAATCATTATTCACATGGGTGTTTCTTGACCCGATGACAATGTCTATTCCTTTTGGTAATGCCTCGGCCCCTAAAAAAAAAAAAAAAAAAAAAAAAAAATACATTAACAAGTGAAAATTTTATTTGTAAATGCGATAAGTGTGGAATTTCCAAAAAAGTGTTCCTATTGTACTAAGCACTTAAAGAATTGTCAATACTTACATGTGATGCCGAGGATCACAACGAAAGCCACTAGCGGTGTGTTCATCATGATGCTTTGATGATTACTGATGGTTTGAGAGCGATCAACTCTTATATACCAGTGTATTCATATATCATGAATGTGACGTAGAGGGCATTTAGGTCAACCAGTTAATCACGTGATTTGTGGCGTGATTAACCGAATCTTGACACTTAAGCACTTAGGAATATTGAGTTGATTAGGCTTTAGACTCGTAGGTTAGTATAAGTGAAGACCCTATCAAAAAAATCGTTTGCCTCTGATGGATATGAACCCGGTACCTCATAGTTCACAGTCTTCTACGCTACTCACTGACCTAAGTCATGTTTTTACAAGGTCAATGTTTATTCCAGTCATATAAATTCACAATAGGTTTCATACTTACTAAGTGGATTTCCCATACAGGAATCCATGGATCAACAAGTTTTCATGTAAATTCTTGTAAAAATTCATATTTCCTATGTAGATTTTTATGGGTTCCTATACGAATCCATGTTTTCCTATGTGGATTTCCATATAAACTTATATGGTTTTTTTTGATAGGGGATCTACATTCTGTAAAATCTCATACTCTTAATATATATCTTCACCACATATGCTACAACGAAATTCTATTTCAAAAAATGCCTGAGCTGATGTTTATCATGTGAGTCACGAAAAAAGATGCAGGGGCGAAATATTAAACAAATGATAGTACTATCATTGTTTTAAGCCAGCCACATAACTGGGAAATTAATTTTTTCCAATGATTCAATGTTTTGAAGTCATAGCCACGCATAACATGTGTGATACCTACAGGATGCATAAATTTGATACCAATGTTATAGGTAACTCGACTATATTACCATTTCTATTTATATTTTTTACCAGGAAAAAATATAAATACACTTTATGTAGTGAGCTTTGCTTTGGAATTTATATATTTTTTTTGTGGCAACGATTTAACGCGTATACCGAGAAAAGTAGATTATATAGAACAAATTTTCGTTCTAAAAACTAACATAATTATAAAATATCTGATAATGAAATTCATAGGAATCTGTTATCACAAGTTCTAGTCCAATTTTTTGCGGTGCTATTCTGGGTACTGAGTACTGGGTATTCTACCTAAAAAATTTGTGGTTTTTTTCATTGAAATTATAATGTTCTTTCAATAATAATAATAATAATAATAATAATAATAATACGGGGGATGATGTCGAGTTAGTATATGCGAGCGTCTTAAGACAATTAGACGCCGGAGAGTTATATAGATACCTAGAAATGGAAGAGCACCGTATGCATGCGGTCTCTGAAGTCCGAGCAACTCTCCAGAGCGAGTATGTTAGGAGACTCCGGAAAATTTGGTCCTCCGAACTTTCCGGCAAAAATAAAGTCTTAGCTACTAATATGCTCGCTGTCCCAGTCTTACTATACTCTATCGGTGTCCTGAAATGGGCCCGAAAGGATTTACTAGATCTTGACATTAAAACCCGTAAGATCATTAATATGAATCGGAGCATGCACCCCAATTCATCTGTCGCCAGATTATACCTCTCTCGGTCCATCGGTGGGAGAGGTTTGCAGAGTTTGGAGCGGCTTCACGACCATTTGGTCCTGGGTTTAACACACGAAGTTGTCAATTTCACTGCAGACGAGGATGACTTTCTTATGCAAATTGTACATAAACATGAAAATGCGCATAAGGGGTCATTCTTGTATAAGGCAGCAATATATGCGGCAAGAACCCTTGGTCTTGGAGAAATAAACGCTCTTATGGAACTCCGAAAGGAGGAATTTAAGAGCGTCATCAGGAACGCCGAGGAAAAACTACTCCTTGGCGAACTGATGGACAAGTCCATGCACAGCGTATTCTTTAAACACGTCCGTGATCGTGGCTTGTCCACCCAGCTGACGTTTTCCTTCTTAAAGTCAGCTGGCCTGATGTCCGAGACTGAAGGGTTCATATTTGCCTGCCAAGATGGTGTCATTAACACTCTTGAGTACCGTAGCAAGGTGCTTCAGGTGCAGCTACCGGACACTTCCTGTAGGAGGTGTAGACAACATCCCGAGACGCTTATGCACCTTTTGTCGGCATGTCCTGTGCTGGCGAGAGGTGCATATATCCAGCGTCACAATGCTGCCCTGAGAGTACTGTACTACTATCTTCGTCATTGCTACGGTATTGATGTGACACCAGTGCTGCCTTATCTGCCAGGAGATATTCCCCAGGTTGTTGAGAATGACAGTTGCAAAATTTATTGGAACATGCCATTTGCAACAACCCGGCGGATAGATCACAACAAACCTGATATTGTGCTCTTCGACAAGGCCAATCGTGACATTTATGTCATTGAGTTCTCGGCCCCGGCTGAATATAACATCTCAGCCAAAGAAGAGCACAAAAGACAAATATATCCGGATCTCCTGTTTGAAATTGGCAAACTTTACCCAGGTCACCATGTCAAGCTTGTCGTCCTGATTGTTGGCGTCCTAGGAGGGATGAAACAGTCTTTTGTATCCTCACTTGCCAAAGTTCCAGCTTGCTCATCAAAAGCTGAGTTCTTGGCAGTCAGGATGCAGAAGGCTGTTATACTTGGTTCTCTCCGTCTACTTAGGGAAATGACTTTGGCCTGCTGTGATCACTAACCGCCTTGTTGTGCGGAGTGGTCCAGCAGTAACGGATGGAGCTCAGGGTGGGCCCTCGGAGAATCGGACTCCGGGGATAACCCCCCTAAGCATTTAGTAACAAAATAATAATAATAATAATAATAATAATTAAAATAATAAAAACAAAACTTATAATATCACGAAATTTATTGATATAAAAACATAAAATATATTATTTTCGACACTAAGTTTATTTTTGTATATAAAAAAATTACAGGAATACAGTCCATATAAAAGTTTGAGCGATTAAAACCTTGATATGATTCACCATAACCACTAAGACCAAGACCGAGATATAATTCTAGATTTGCTCATTAGTGGTTGTATTTAATTACAAAATTTCTTCATTATTGTTTCCATCCGATTCGAAATTTTGCTCATTAGAATTTTCGTTTGAATCAGAAGACACGTTTGAGTTGTCGTTTGATTCAGTAGGTAGAGGAGAATTGTCATCGTATGGCCCAACGGATTGTTCAGAAGTTCCATCGTTCGATCCATCATCTTGTGGAGAAATGTCACTGTAAGACTCAACGTACTCTTCAGAAGTTTCGTCGTTTGTGCTATCAGGGTATGAAGAAGCGTCATTGTATGGCCCAGCGGGTTGTTCGGAAGTTTCATCGTTCGAGGCATCAGGGTGTAAAGAAGTGTCATCGGATGTTACGTCGGGTTGAAGATAAGTGTCACCGTATGAGTAACCAGATTGTGGATAACTGTTAGCGTATGTTCCCACAGACTGTGGATAAGTGTCATCGTATACACCAGGAGATTGTGAGTAAGTTCCGCCTGATGGTTCCATGGATTGTGGATAAGTGTCCTTGTATACTCGAGAAGGTCTTGAAGGATAGTTATAGTCATTCATAAAATTCGGGAACGTCGACTGAAAAGTACTTAATGTGTGATCTATTTGATCGATAGCAGCCATTCCACTATAATGGTGATTTACATTGCCATATTGACCAGAACCAGGTTCAGCATTGGACACTCTACCATATGGAGAAAGTACTTCATTTTGCACATTTGGCTTCGGCAACCGTTCATTCTGATCCGCAAAATTCGGATTTGGCTTTTGCGGATGGTAATTCTGCACATAAGACTGCGGCAACCATTTGTTTTGATTCATATGATTTATATTTGGCATTGACCATTTATTTTCAACACCAGGCTTTGACAACCACTTGTTCTTGTTCATTAAATTCGGTCTTGGCATCGGCCACTTCTTCCAAACACCAGACTTGGACAACCATTGTTTCGGACCCATTGAATTTTGTTTCAGCATCGGCCACTTCTTTCGAATACCAGACTCGGACAACCGATTGTATGGTCCCATCGGGTTAGGTTTTAGCATTCGCCATTTATGTTCTCTAGGATGGAATGGTTGCGATCTACTTAGCCCTCTCGGCCGTGAATGAGGCCCTGAGTATCTTCTTCTAAAACTTGGTGATAGATGATTGAAACTTCTCCGTGAGCTCTTCACTCTTGCAGAAGCGACTCCACAATCCAAGAGATCTAGAAATAAAAAAAAAGAAAAATTACTTATGATAAATACTTATCATAAAATCACCACAAATATTACACTCACTGGTCTATATGATGTCCCTTGTAGGGACTTCAAAATATTAAATTTGAGAAATTATGAAATTTACTTCAAATATATAGACTAATACTTACATGAAGTCCCGATGATAGCGATCAAAACGAAAAGTAAAGTGTTATGGATGAGCATGTTGACTATCGAAAGTTCTGGACTGAACTACGGACCGCTCCTGTTTGTTGAAACTTTTATATGACTCGTATGATTCATAATCCAATTACGTCAGTTCATAGCAAGGTCATATGCAAATAAATTTGTTATGAGTTTAGGGTAATTCCCTGGTTTACCCATATATTTATTTACCTGATTTTTTTTCGCTGCTGATCTTTATCAATAGCCGTTTTTCATGATTTACTGATAAAAATAATGGTTTAATAGTTTAATACCTTGTTACCTCTATCCTGAAAATTTGTTCATCATTTAAGTTC